>NW_022111366.1:3617251-3620149 GCF_000313985.2 Echinops telfairi
ACCCCCGACATTAGGTCCTCATTTTTCCCCTCCCTCCCCGCTCCCCCCTCCCGCATGAGCCCTTGATAGTTTATAAATGGGTATTTTGTCCATTTTTATAATGAAATGGTCCGAGGAACTCGAGCTGCTTCCATGCTTCCTGTAATGTGCTTCCATATCAAGTCCTGGATGCAAGATCCTCCCAGGGGCAACTAAGTCATGAAAACAACCCCACGACTCCTGTTTGTTTTTCTGACTTTCTCTATTTGTTTCTGGTTTGTAGGCTGTGGCCAGCCTTTGGAGGAGAAGCATGATAGCTCCTCAGGTAGAGAAAACGAGAGACTCCAAGATGTCCCTGGTCCAAAAGTACTTCTCCCCAAATTTTGGAATCCCAATATTACAGAATTATATTATTGCTTTTGGAAGGTTTGAGGGACCCAGGGAGTTCCTAATTCTGATACTTGAGTTTTGTGTCAACTTGCTGAGCCAGGAGTCTCAGTGGTTTGGCCTTTGAGGCCTGGTAATCCCTCGTTATCTGACCTAACATCGTATAATCAATTCCTTGGTGTGATCTGCTGCAAGCAGCCAAGCAGTTGTAAGAAGATTAGGGTGGAGTACAACCTTTTACTCATGTCACAGTCCTGCTACAATTGAAAATGGTTTTCCTCAGGGGTGTGGTCTCCTTCCTATATAAATAGACACTGTGGAAAGCTTGCTTCCTTCCTGCTGGGTCTGAATCCTGCATCTGGTGTGCTGCCGCCCAGTGCTTTGGACTACAGCCAATAATCTTCCATGTCCCTGCCACCTCAGGGAGCCCTCCACAGCCTGTCATCTGACCTGGTGATCTTGAATTAGACAGCCTCTCTAGTCACAAGCATGACCTGCTGTCTTGAATTCATCCGCCTTGGCAGCCTGTCTTCCTCCTCTCTATCTTGGTTTCATCCGCTTCTGCAATGGAGTCAAGATTAGCCTTCCATTTAATATTTGACCTATGAACTTGAAACTGGTTTGGAGTTAACCTGCTTCTAGGCCTGTGCAAACTATTTTCCTTATGTAAAATTCTTTCTCTCTCTCTCTACATCTATAGCTACATAAAAACAAACTGCCATCAAGTCACTGTTGCCTATAGGACAGAGTAGAATTGCTTCCTTAGGCTTCTGAGGCTGAAAATCTTTACCGGAGCGGAAGGTCTCATGTTTACTCTGTGGAGTGACTGGTGGCTTTGAATTGCTGACATTGTGGTTAACAGTCCAATTCCACCACCAGGAATCTCTCGCTCTTTCTCTACACCAGCGGTTCTCAACCTGTGGGTCATGACCCCTTTGGGGTCGAATGACCCTTTCACAGGGGTCACCTAAGACCATCAGAAAACATGTAAATATTTCACAATATATAATTACATATTGTTTTGTGATTAATCACTATGCTTTAATCATGTTTAATTATGCTCAATTTGTAACAATTAAAAGACATCCTGCATATCAGGTATTTACATTACAATTCATAACAGTAGCAAAATTGTAGTAGCAATGAAAATAATTTTATGGTTGGGGGTCACCACAATATGAGGAACCATATTAATGGTTTGCGGCATTAGGAAAGTTGAGAACCACTGCTCTACATGCACAAGTGCTTCGTATATATGCTTCATATATATTGTGTATAAACACACCGGCGCTTCATAAACATCATATATATGTATATATACACATATATAAACACACACACATATATATCTGAAGCAGTGGTTTTATTTCTCTAGAGAACCCAGGTTAAGACACTAATATAAATAATGTTTGGAAGTTGTAACAATTCAAAAAAATCATAATGGGAACCAGGAGAGGAGCAGGAAGCAAAGCAGAGACTGACTGGAAGAGAGGACCCACCTCTGTCCCTACCATCTCCCAATCAACCCTCAACTTGACCTCCCTCAGAAAGGCTTAGCGAGGGCTTCTTGACACCAACGTCTCACTCAGACAGACCTGAATGAATCACTTTTTCACAAAGGCGCTGGCCCAGGCCCTCCTTCCCAGCAGCACAATGAATGAGATGTTTCTGGCAAGCACCTGAAGGCCAAGTGGTCTTTCAGGCTTGGGTTTCAGGAAACAGCTTGGGAGGATGCTCTCCAGGCCCAGCAACTCCTGGGACTTGTCTTTGGATCTGTGGGAGAGTTGAGGCTAAAAGGGATTTAAGTTGCCCTGAATCCTTGTAGCCTGAGGGGGGTTGGGAGTGGAGAAGGAAGGGGCTGATCAGCTCAGCTGCTTCACCTTCCCAGCTAATTCATCACTGCCACTGTAACTGCAGGAAAGCAGTCCCGTAAACTGTCTGCCTGGGAGGAAGGATAACTGGCCGTTGGCTTTTCTTTTCAGTTGAATTATAACACTTGCCTCCTCATCTGGCCTTTCATCAAGAGGCTTAAGTGTTTTTCTTTCTGGGGGCCTTACGGGCCACGTTTCCCCATTCATTATCAGCCAAGGGGCCTGCCATGCTGAACCCATGCGCAGTGTGCCCCCCTCAACTTCCCATCCCCCAGGGTCTCCTTAGCAGGAACAATTTTCTAATTCAGAACAGACGCTCATCTGAGCAATTGATCTTACAAGGACATTACAACTGGCTTGAACAGCAGTCACCAAAGGCAGGGATTTCAGAAACAAGATGTGAACTCCCCAAAAGATGGAGCACCGTAAATGCCTCCAACCTCGGTGGGTTTACCTGAAGTACCTGGCTGTCCTTGGCAACTTTTTGTGTGGCTGGGGTTAGGGGAAAGGGGGAAAACGGGAGTGTGAAGTCAATGAAAGATTATCACTAATAGGTTGATTATCGTTATGAAAAATCTGTAGGTTGTATAGGGCCATTAGGGTTAGGGCTCTAAAATCAGAATACCAGCATGTTAATCCTGACTTAGCCTCAAATTATCTA
>NW_022111366.1:3620555-3634161 GCF_000313985.2 Echinops telfairi
ATGACATAATCCACATAAATCAATGCTTCTCAACCTTCCTAGTACCATGACCCTCTCATACAGTTCCTCATGTTGTGGTGATGACCCCCCCCAACCATAAAATTATTTTCATTGCTACTTCATAACTGTAATTTTGCTATGTTATTAAACTGGTGACCCCAGTGAAAGGGTCGTTCAACCCCCAAAGGGGTCGTGACCCACAGGTTGAGAACCGCTGATATAAATGCTCCCAGCTCAGTCTAGTATAGTTTGTGTTCAGTAAATGTTAATCATCATTCATTTATTCATTTACTTATTTAAGAATTCAAAAATTGGTTACCAATCATCTATACCATCATAAGTAAAAAAGTATTATCACTAGAATTTCAGTTTATAAATATATAGATTTATTCCAAAGGCCACATGTTTAAACGTGTTTCTATGATCAATGGATGTGGTAGTTACATCATGTCATGTCATCCTGAGGATATAGAAGTGAAGGGGTGGAGCTTAGCCTGCCAATCATGTCACAGCCGGAAGGTATCTCCTCGTGGACATGACATTCTCACAAGAAGGATCCTCTCTCTCTGCTCCACCTTCCTGTCGGCGAGCCACACAGCTGAGATCTGCCAGAGCCCTGAAGATGCATCCACCGCCACTGGTTCCACAGGCTTTGCATCCACTGGCCTGTGATCTTCCTGCATTCTGCATCGCTGCTTGTGGCTGGATGAGTCTGATGAGGGATTTATGGACACGTATCAGGCTTATGGAGTAGTATCAGACTTATGGACTTGATAGGAACCAGGCTGGGATGTTTGTTTGATTTATAACTGCTTCTTAATATAAAACTCCCTTACACATATATATGAGTGTTTCTCTAGTCAACCTTGTCTACCACAGTGGATGACTGCAAACAAGTTCTCTAAGTGATACACTTTCTTTACTCTTCCTAGGATGCCTTCCAAAGAATGGTCCATCAAAAGTTTGGTTTGTGAGGGAATCTGCTGGTTAGTTAGTTCAATTTAAGGCAGATGAGTCAGCTCAAAAGATGATGAGTACAGTATTAGGGATAGACTTTCTCATGGGTACAGGTTGATCACAAGGACTCATTCCAAAGAAGTTTTAAGAAGATTGAAAAGGTGAGAAAGGAACCAGTAAAGTTGAGCTGACGGATTTTTTTTCTATTATGACAATGTATCTGCTCATTCTTTTAGTATAGCAATGACTATCCTATGGGAATTTTCTTGGGTAATCTTATCCCGTGGACCCTACAGTTCTGATCTTGCCCCTTTAGAATCCCACGTCTTTCCCAAACTTTCAGGGTGTTTAAAAGTAATACTTTTGGAGCCCTTTGAGCATGCTCAAACAGCAGTTCTGAAAGAGTGCAAATCAAAGAGGCCTTCTTGTGGGAGATGACAGCCATGGAAACACTGCCTTCAGAAGTGAATAGCCCTAGATAGAGGATCTGTTGAGAAACAAGAGCTTCGCATTTTGAGACTTTTGTTTAATAAAGGTTTTTATTATTTTGTAGCACCCCTCACGTACTGTTGGATCTACCACCCAAATGTATCTAAAATCTGTACCATTAATATCCTAGGGCAAAATCCATCATGTCCTGCCCACATTGTTCTAGTAGCCACGTAGTTTTCCACTTTTTCCGCTCTCTCCAGTTCCGTCCACCGTGTTGTTGTTAGGTGCCATCAAGCTGATTCCAACGTATGTCCACCCTGTGTACCACAGAAGAACACATCTCCCAGTCCCGGGCCAGCTTCACAATCATTGTTATATTTGAGCCCATGGTTGCAGCCACTGTGTCACTGTGGAGACTTTGTGAAACAATTTTTTAGAGCTTGAGAGGCATATTTTAAAAAGAGAATGCTGATCCTTTCATTTTAGTACTTAAAACTTCTTAACGACTTCCTATTACTGTTTAATTAAAATCAAATCTTCTTTCCATGTCCTAAATGTCCTTGCCTGATTCTGCTTTATTTCTTCAGCGCTATGTTAATCATGTTCCCCTCCATCCTTCTCTTTCTCTGTCCTTTCTTCCTCTTCTTTCCCACCCACTTCCAAGCTCTTCCGTCCCTCCTTTCCCTTCGTCTTCTCTGATTAAACACCATAATCACGTTAGGCTCTTTTGCAAAGATTCTCTGTGTTCAAGAAACTGCTCCTCTGAGTACTGAGACCAAAAGTCTAATGGAGCGATCATGTTCCCCATCGCTTCTTAACATTAGGTGAGGTCATTTTCTGAGTTCTGCCAATGGAGTGAGGGTAGAGGTGACCTGTCCTCCTTCTAATCTAATACCATAAAAACACACCCAAAACAAAAATGTTTTATTCTTCCAAAACTGTACTTGATGAAAACTTCAACTATCCACCATATTCCACACCCCCCCAAGAGTTTTTGGCAAGTAATATACATATCATATAATTCAATAGTTCAATCATATCAGGGATGAATATAAAATTATCCCCCTCCCATGGTTAAATTTCCTTTAAGATGAGTTATCCAATCACAATCTGTTCTAATGCTCCCTCCCCCCACTTCCATCTTCATTATTTACTCCGGAAATCCCCTTTCCCTCCCTATCATCTAGCCCCCACCCCTGTATTCCCTCTATCCCTTTGTGTTAGTTATTATCATTAGCTTCATACAGAAAACAATAAAAACCAAAATCGTGTTACGGAAGTAAGGATAAAAACATAATAGTACACAGACAAAATACAAATAATACATAAAAATGAAAAGACCTCCAATAATATTCAAAAAACCAAGGAAGAAATTTCTGTCATGGAACCATAAGAGATACTTGCACCCAGAACAAATTCAGGTTGCATCTTTAGGGTGATCAATTGGCAAGTATCAAGTTAGATCCAGCACAATCAAGATTACAGAGGTCTCTGCCTGATAGTAAGGCTGTTTGAAACCCATGCCTGTGGCTAGAGGGGATCTGCCCATGGCTCAGTCTGACTACATACTCCACAGATGGGTTTTGGGCTCCCACTGTCTCCCATAACCCTCTACAAATTGTGGGTTCATAATTTTTGTTCTGATGCTTTTCTCTTCACCATATCTGAATTGTGTCATTGTCATCTTTGGATCACACAAGCTGGTGTGCTTCTTCCATGTAGACTTAGTTGACTCCTCGCGTAGACAGCTGCTTGTTTGATCACATGCCTTTCAGACCCTAGCCACTATTCTTGATAGCCAGGCACCATCTTGTTTCTTCACCATACTTTGCTGTAACACCGTTAACTTCAGTGGTCATTTCATGAAGGTGAGTATTGAGCAGGGCCATGATGTAAGAACTGATTGTTCTTAAGTTAGAGCTAGGATTTAGTGCACGCCAAAACCCAATCCTGGATCTATGCCTTTTTATCTGTTTGTTTAATTTGCTACAACTTGGGAGGCAATACATATTACATATAATTCCATAATTCATGTCAAACATAACTACATTTTCTTCCATAATCATACATGCTTTCCAAAACATACTTTTTCTTCCTGGATTTCTTGACATCATCTCCCTCCTATCTCCCCCACCCCTCTATATCCCAAACCTTGTTATATTTTCTTTCCCTCAACATCCTGGGGTTTCATTTATTGAAAAATAAAGAAACAAATGACACAGCTTTTGAGAGGGAAATGTTCAGCCACTGAATTTTTGGTGCTTAACTGTTATAAAACTTATAATATCCTTAACTAATATTCCTTCTTTCTGTTCCTCACACTCTTCAGGCTGTCTGTCTTGCAGATCGTACACCTTCTGCCCGAGATATTTATTCTTGAGCTCACTACATAGCTGACTTAGGGTTTCTTCACCTGCCAGCTCAATTTTCACTTGTTGAGCTAGAATGATCATTGCAGAGATGTGAACAACAGAAGTGCTAGCGATTGGGGTGTGACCTGGGCAGGTTGCTGTATCTTTGGATTTTCTCTTTGGCCAGTTTGTCCTTTCTGAAAGGCAGATAAAACATGGGGGTAGGGAATGCCAATGAGAACAGAGACAGCATTTTCTCCTCTGAGCTTTGAGAAACCAGATTTCTCAGCTGGGAAAAGGAAAGCGAAGGCATCATTTCAGGACTGATCCCCTAAAATCTATTTTATCCCTGAAGGCAAAGAAGAGGATGGGTGTAAGAAGCTGAGGAAGTATTCGTCTACATGTTTGATATGCACTGGTTATGAAATAGTATTCTTGCTAACTTTGAACGCAGAAGATTTTTTCCTATGGGCCCTGGGGCATTTCACAATCATGACTGTAGCCATGTATGTCCACTTCCATGTGACTTTGACACTCCTTCATTGAGCATCAATGCCTATATAATAATCCCTTAAACTGGTGAACTTTTGTAACTGCCTTGATCAATAAATAGTATGTAGTAGACAAGATGCTACATAACTTCTGATGCCGACTCACATGAGATGATACTGATATTTCTTCAGTCTGGCTTTTATGCTCAGCTTTCATTCTGGTAAATTGCTATGAGGAAGCACACTTGCTTACCCAAAGAGACCCCAGAGAAAGGCCCAGGTAGAGAGGAACTGAGACTCGCAGCTAACACACCAATATCAGTCAGACATGTCAATGGGTGAACCGTCAGCTGATTCCATTTTGCACTGTAAAAGCCAGTTCGTCTGACACCAAGTGGTACAAAAAGAGCCATCACTATGAAGGCTTACTCAAATTGCATGTGTTGGATCGAACTACCTGATATCGTTGTTTTAAACCATCAAGTTTTGAGATGGTTTGTTATACAATACGGGATAACAAGAACGGAAGCAGATTAATTATTGTGGAGTTAATGACAATTCATGATAATCCCATATGCTTCAGCATAGAATTTCACTCTCTGGGGTTTTCATGATTGTGATCTTTTTGAAGCAAACCTCTAGTCATTTCTTCTGAAGCATCTCTGGTGGATCTGAACCCCCAACCTTTCAATTATTAGCCTAGAATGTATCTGCTTGCCTCACTTTCTGTCTTGATGATAGTAATAGGACCCATTGTATATGTATTTACAGAAACAAAACAAAATGTTCATGACCAGAGAGTCATTCTTACTCCTAGTGACCCTATAGGACTGAATAGAACTGCCCCTTGGGATTTCTGAGGCTATAAATACTTGTGAGAGAAGAACATTTCATCTTTTCCTCATGAAGGAGTCAGTGATGTTGAACTGCTGACCTTGTTGTTACAGCATATAACTCAGTACATATTGCGGCTCTTGGATCAGCAGTGCTTTCCATATTCCCAAGTATTTATACCACCTGCTTTTCTTGCCATAGATTTACCAAAGTCTAGCTCAAGAAACCATGTACTAGCATAATACATTTTTAATGACCTCAACCTATGTGTGTATTTACCTGAAAGTGACAGCCTCATTTATTCTCATGCTCATAAAGCCAGAGAGGAGGCATATGTCGTTATTCTTGGTGTGATTTTTAAGAGGACCTGTTTGAAATGGGCCACCAACCACAGCAAGAGAAAAGAAAGAACCCTTTGCTAATTGTATTTACACTTCCCAGTAGCTACTAGTAAGCTATTCGGGTCGCTGTTCTAATTTTTCAATCATAAGCCACATTTACGTTGCAGCAAAAAGCCTCGTCCATTTTTCCCTGAAGGAAAATCTATAAAATTTAAAAAGAAAAGAAAAACTCAACTAACTCCAACTTTACCAGGTGATTTTTAAACAGTGACAAAAGTTTACTCCTAAATCAATAAAATCTGCAGGCTACCAGCAGAAGTCCAATTACTAAAACAAACCCTATAAAGAAAACTTGGAAAATAAAACTTAAAAACTAATTAACCTGTGGGCTGTGGGGATAATATGAGTGAAAGAAAGTGCATGAAGGATAGAGGAGAGAAATCGTAACACAGTGGTTGGACAAGATCATTGGATCGATAAATGAACATCTAAGGTGACAATGAAGCATAACGATGGTGAGCAACATGGCCCAGATGGTTTTAAAAGTCACATAGTATCCTGACAGTATTTCCAGTTGGTTATTATGAACTAAAAACCCTGGGCTTTCAATGTCTGTTCTTTTTAGAGACTCAGAGAACAGTCCTTCCCCTTGCGCTTCACCAAACTTTATGTTCCCAAATGGAATAGACTCTTGACCTCTGACTTTTTCTTTTCTTTTTTAAAAAATCATTTTATTGGGGGCTCATACAGCTCTTATCAAAACCATACATACATCAATTGTATAAAGCACATTTGTACATTCATAACCTATGATTGTCTTCAATAAAACCAAAACCAAACTCACTGCCTTGAGTTGATTCCTTCTCACAGCAACCACATATGGACACTTCACTTTTGAAATCTGCTTTCCAGTCTCTTCCTGACCTTCTTACTCCCCAACTGTATATATTATCTTTTTATCATTCATACTCAACCTTTATACTTGGGGATCAATACCTCTTCTTTGGCTCTGATGGCTGACGGGCTATGCTTTGATACAAAACAATTCACTGTCATTAAGTTAAGTCCCATGGTTTATATTTGATAATGCTGTGTGTAGTCCCTTTGTGTCCCATCCAGGGCTGCCCCCAGTATTTCAGTCTGTCACAGCTCCATGTGCCTAATATTCCTTCAGAATCAATTCTTTATCCACTATTCTAAAATATTGCAATGATATAACTTGGTGTTTGTCATTTTTATTAATTTTGTCTGATATCCACGGGTCTTTTGGCTCTATCTGGAAATTCCTATCTGTTGGTGTTGGCAGAATTACTTATTATAACTTTGAAAAGTATTCCATAATCCACTCCCTTAGCTTTTTATTATTATTAATCTCTTAAAACTTTTATGAGTAGTGTGTTAGTCTTCTGAAGTTGGCATTGTTCTTTAATAGATAAATAGATTTTATTCCTTCCATGATCATAAATAGATCTTATAAAGTATTCATTATGGTAGGAAATAGAAAGTTTGGCTCTATTTTAAGTGTAGCTGCCTTATATTTATATGAATTGGTATACTTTATTCCTTCTTACCATTATTAATATAATTTCGCTTAAAATGTAGCTTGCATGCAATAAAATGTATATATTCTAGGTGTGCAGTTAAACTATTTTAAAAACGTATAATCTTAATTTGTACATACATGTAAACCATAATTTCATTGAAGATATAGAACACTTTCATTACCTCAGAAAGTTTTATCGTGCTCCATGACAATCAGTACACCCTAATGTCCAGCCAATAGCTGATGATATTTCTGTCACAGAAGCTTAGTTTTGTCTATTAGAGATGTTTATATACATAAAATTGTGCAATTTGAACTCTTTGG
Organism: Echinops telfairi; assembly: GCF_000313985.2. Taxonomy (NCBI): domain Eukaryota; kingdom Metazoa; phylum Chordata; class Mammalia; order Afrosoricida; family Tenrecidae; genus Echinops; species Echinops telfairi. The sequence goes on from NW_022111366.1 coordinate 3,627,829, forward strand.
GTTTTGGCTTCTTATGCTAAAACGGTTACTTACGAGATTGATTCCTGCTGCAGTTTGTACCTGTAGCTTGTTTCTTGTTGCTTTATAATATTTCTTATTTTTCAGTTCACCGTTTGATGGTCATTTGGATTGTTTCAAGTTTTAGGTTACTATAACAAAGCTACTTTCCCCTACACTTTTTATTGTAAATTAGGTGAAGGTTTATAGAGCAGATCAGTCTTCTGTTGAACAATTCATGCACATTTCCCCCCATCTTATTGATTTCGGTCCTGTAAGGTAGCATCACTCACCACATTTCCTCACTCTCTTTCTTGTGTTAGGAGTCTCTACAGCAGCAGCTCTCAACCTGTGGGTCATGATCCCTTTGGGGGTCAAACAACCCTTTCACAGGGGTCGCCTGATTCATAACAGTAGCAAAATCACAGCTATGAAGTAGAAGCGAAAATAATTTTATGGTTGGGATGGGGGTCACCACAACATTAGGAACTGTTTAAAAGGGTCACAGCATTAGGAAGGTTGAGAACCACTGCTCTAGAGAAACAAAACCAGGACACTTATGATTATATAGATATAGATAGATTTATGCAGCAAGAAGGAATATAACAGCTAATTAGTCCTCACAGTCATACAGAGGGCTCAATTCAACTCACTTCCATGGAACAGTTAATATACTGGAAGTCCTTCAACTCATGAGGGCTGCTGAGTCCACAGTCAGGGAAGCACACAGCTGAGCCCTCCCCCTGGGCAATGAAGGCAGTCTGTCCACAGGCAGCAAAAAGCAGGGCAGGTCACTAACAGTCAGCATCTCAGTAGCTTAGCAAAGCAGGCTTGGTTGGGATATCAAACTCAGGCAATGCAAGATGACAGGATCCACCAGCTTCAAGCTAAGCGATGTACACATCAACAGCATGGCAAAGCAGGTCTTGAAGGAACCCCAAGCTCTAGCGACAGGATTGATGAGTTGGCATTCCCATAGGTAGTGCAGCTCACAAGTTGAGGCAGAGAGCTGGCTAAAGCAACCACACGCTGGTCTGATCACCAGAGAGCAAGAGAGAAAGGGGTGGGCCTTGCTGAGCCATTTGTCTCTTTGTCCTCCAATCAAACTGAGAGAAAGGGGTGGGCCTTGCCGAGCCATTTGTCTCTTTGTCCTCCAATCAAACTGAGAGAAAGGGGTGGGCCTTGCCGAGCCATTTGTCTCTTTGCATTTGTCCAGTCAAACTGCAACCTTATTAATCCCACATATTCCTATTGGCCAGGTTGGCACAATAAACCTACCTATCTCACTAACCATTCTAAATTTTGTCCTCGGGTAAATGCTTCATTTTTTTATTTCCAATGACTGATTATTCTAAGATTATTGATGTACCCCCCTAGTAAGACTTGTCTATTGTTTGGCTGCACATTGAGCCACAAAGGTGAGTTCATTTCCAAATCTGAAGCATGACTAAGAGTAATGGATTTGGGGCTTCCATCAGTCTCTGAAAGCCTGGTCATTTTAATGATTTTGAGTTTTGTTCCACACAATTCCTTTTATAGATACAGTTTTTTATTCCTATTGAAAAGTTCTCTATCGGGAAGTGCTGAGTCACAGGATGTTTCCTTATAAGCAATTTTCAAACAATTGCCCAATTATTATTTACATTTCCACCAATACTTTTTCAATTAAAAATTTAACTACTTGAGCTTATAATTTACATTTTTTCTGATGACCAGTGATGTTGAGTATCTTTACATGCACTTATTGATCATTTGCATATCTTCAATTAAGTATTGGTATAAGACTTTTGTTTATTTTTATTGAGTTGTCTTTTTGGTATTGCTTTGTAGGAGTTATTTGTATGTTTTGGTACAAGTTCTTTTTTCAGCTTTATCATAGTTTCCCAAAATATGTGGTTTATTGTCCCTTTTTTAAAAAAATAAATAAATAAATGGGGACGTTTTCTTCCAGGCATTCCCTCACTACCTTTGCAGTTGAATTCTTCATTGTGTATTGTTCTGGTAATCCAATTATTCCAATTCATACCATCAGACATGGTTCTCAGGTTTGCTTCAATTTCTTTGATTAACTTGTTTGACTGTCTTTCTCGTTTGTTGACATTTACCTGGTTGTCCTCGAGATACTGCTTCTTATAGTATGTTGTTGATGTCTCTTAGCTTGCTATTTGCTTTGTTACCTTGGTCCTTAACTCTTGTGTTTCCTTTTGGCATTCATCCCTTAACTCTTATATTTCCTTTTGATGTGAGGACTTTATCTCCTCTATCGTTTTATCCTGTTTCTGTATTGCTTCCTTCATATTCTGTATGACTCCAAACAGCATTCTAAACAGATTTCTTTCTGTGGTAGATCAATGTCTGCTTCTTCAATGCACATAGTTTGGTCCAGGACTGCCTCTGATATTTCATTTTGTTTCTCCTGTTTTTTCGTTGAGGTTGTTGGGGATGGTTGCTGTCTGTGTGTCATTTTAGAGTAGCTCAGCACCATTTTTAATAGAGTTGAAGAGCACAGGGCTCTCTCTTTGGGAAGCTTGTAGGAATGTTTCTGAGGACTACTTGTAGCCATCTGCACTGGTGTGGTCAGGCTACCACTTTATCCCACTGAGGTTTCACTAGTCCCTTGCCAACCCTAGGATTCCATTAGGAGGGCAAGTTGAATGGCCCTCTCAGGGGACACTGGTTGTACAGTTGCAGGCTGTGTGGGTGGTGCTGTGGAGGTCGATCACAAGGTAAGTCATAACAACATGACTCACAGAGTGGAGTGCCACAGAAGGCATATGGGGGTGCCCACTTGGCATGGAGCACCATGGAGGGTGGGTGGGGAGTTGCCCTGGGTGGTTGTGAGTGCCACAGAGGGTGGGAGTAAGGTCCTGCTGAGTTGTGGAATAGATTAGGGGGTGAGTGGGAGGGCTTGTGCTATGCAGTGGAGAGTGTCACAGAAGGTGGGCTGTGGTTCCTGCAGTGGCATGGAGTAACACAGAGGGTGGACAGAGGTTCCAGCAATTGCATGAACATGTCAGAGGGTGGGAGTGGGGAATGCCAAGAGGCCCACTGTGGTGAGAGAAAAAACAACAAAAGAAACCGAGGCAGCAACAACTGGGGCAGGAAAGAGACAAGAGAAAAACAGAAATATAAAAGTCCCTAACAGACCAACTGTGGGAGTGGAGGAGTTACATCACAGCCCCGAGATGGTGGCAGCTGTGGAGGTGTTGAAGCAAAGTTCTAGGGCCAATTGAGGTAGCCAGGGCCCACCAAGGTATCCTGGAGCCACCCACAACTGTGGTGTGACTAAAGGTAAGTCCCAGTTGGCCACTATGGTGGTGGGCCAAAAGTTTAAAACTCTTCAAAACCTAGTGAAACTGAGTCTACTTATCTCCTCCCATGCCCTGAAAGAGTGGTATATCCCTGTCAGTGGCTCTCCTGCTTTGATTTCTGTGGAGTCCCTCTAGTGTGTTACTTGGTTGCCATCTTTTCCCCTTCCCCAGGTTTTTCATCCTGAAGTGGCAAATAGATCCACATATTTAGATCTTTAATTTTTCTCAACAACGTTTTGATACATTCTGTGTAGAAGATTCTCATATTTTGTTGTCAGTTCTTACTCTTTCATACTTTTGGATGCTATTATATGTAATAACATTTAAATTTTCTTTGACAAATAATTGCTACTTATACTAATGTGTTAGTCTGGGTACATTAGAAAAACAAATCAACAAAAACTCATATGTATAAGAGAGAGTTTTATATGAAGGGTGAGTGCACATCAAGAAAACATCCCAACCCTGTGCTGCCCAAGCCCACAAGTCCAACATAAACCCACATGTCTGACACCAATCAACAAAGTCCTCCTCCATCTCACAAAACACCCACAATGATGCCGACTGCAGGAGGAAAGCTGAGTCAGCGAGCATGTAAGCATTTCTGAGCTGGCAGGAGTCTCCACATGGCTGCTCCAGCACCCAGGGCTGCATCAGGGTAGGTCCATGTGGCTTCTCTTTGGGGGTGTCTTGCAGGAAGTGAGCCTTGCCAGCTGAAGCATGGAACTGGATAAGGCAGCTTCACCCTGATCTGACCATCACAAAGCAAGAGACCCGAGAACTCGAAAGGTGAGGTTCACTGAACCATTTATCTCTCCGCCCTTCAATTAACCCCACATGTGTTTATCAACCAGGTTGACACAATAAATTAACTCAGCTAAAATAACGGATTCTTACATATTGACATTGCATCTTGCAAACTTTCTAAATTTATGTATTAATTCGCATAGGGAACTAAGAATTCATTAGAATTTTCTATTGAAACAATCACTGGCCTGTGAAATATGATAGGTTTAATTGTTTCTTTACAAAATTCATGTCTTTTATTTTTGTATATTGTCTTATTGTAATGGATAGACAATCTGGCATGATGTTAAAGGAAAATAGTGAAGGTGACATGCCTTACTTCATTCCTAATTTTCAGAGAGAACGTTCCTTTCTCCAATAACCATGATGTCAGTTATGGTTTATTAAGTGCATTAATATTTGTAGTTTATAAATGGGTTTTGTTATGAATGGGTATTACATTTTATCAAATGTTTTTTCCTAAATTATTGAGGTGATTATATATTTCTTTCATCTTTGTTTTTTATTCAGATAACGTGGTGAATTCATACATTTGTTTTTGAATGATAAACCAATCTTGGGAAAAAAAACAGTTGGCATGATATATTATCATTTTTTATAGATGGTTGCATTTGATTTTGCCAATGTTTTCTTAGGTGCTTATGCATATGTGTTGAAGTGGTGTTAATCTAGAATTAAAATTTTTGTGATGCATTTTAATATTTGGATTATATGGGCCTCATGAAATAAGTTGGACAGTATTGTCCATTTCTAGTTGTACAGTGGGGTTGAACAGCAAGTGTGGGATCAATGTTGTAGGAGGGATAAAAGCAGACTTCTTTTTATGCATTGCTACCTATTCCATTCATGTCAATTTATGAATCTTTACTTATCTCCAAACACAAGATCAATACTTTTCTATACTCATGAATACTCACATAAAGTATTGATGAACTTAGAAAATGTGAAATAAGAGCTTGGACAGGGGAAGATGCCAAAGGGTTATATTACAAGCAAATAAAGAAAACAACCCAAACCCTACATAAAATATTCTATTTTCAATTATATTTTAATCTCATTCTGCGTAGTTTCTTAAATTAATTAATTGATTGAGTATCTGCTTTCACAAGGCAGAGACCTATTTTTTCACTCTCTAGTTTTTATTAGCTTCCACTTCTCTCTCCATGAAAGTGCCTTATTCTGACCCAGCACAGAGAAATTACATCATTTTAAATAAAATGTTGGCCACTCTGAAGATGCATACATCCTTTCTCAGTAGATTTCTTTCACTTCCAAGCACAGAACAAGATATTTTTCCACATAGAGACAGTTATTTTTTTAAAAGAATTCTGAGACCAGATGATAAGAAACCCTTATTACATAAATAACCACCTGAAAAATGTATCCATATGGCACGTTTGAAGAAATGTCTGATTGAATCTTCAGAAATTTCAGTCCTCAACAACATGCCTCTGAGATACCTGGGTAGAAAAACACCTCCATTGGGCTCTCCAAACCTTCCACACTTCTTGATGCCACCTGGAAAAATATTAGGGAATTCTTGGCCTATCAATTCTTGATTAATCACAGGGGGAAATATTGTCTAGCACACATTCCAGACAGGCTCTGAAGATTGCTTTGATAATGACCAGAGCTGCATGTCAGGGCTTAGAGTCTCTATCTTCTCTTGATATGGTGGCAAAATTTGTGGGTTAGGGAACGGAACCCCTGGGTTCTATGCTGCTTCTGCCATTAACCCACTGTAAAGTCTGGCAAGGTTTATCACCTTCCAGATCCAGGATTTTTCACACAAGAGATGAAACAGATGGCTTAGATATTTAAGTCTAGAGTCTAAATTTAAAACTTTAAAGACTATCCCAATTTTAAAATCCTTTGAGGTTATACAAATAAGATATATGCCTCAACCTTTGACCTACTACCCCTCAAACTTCCACATATATAAGGTTTCATGCTGAGGAAATAAAGTCTAGGAAAGAGAGACTTTCTTCTTGTTTGCTGCAGATGTAATGTTTGAATATTTTCTGCGCTTCTTACCTGACCTTGAACAAATCATTTCCCTCCTCTAATATTTGGTTTTAGCCTTGGTAAACTGGGAGCCAATAATTTCTACCTCAAACAACTAGCAATAAGAATGAATTGTAGAGGTCCAAGCAAGCTGACCATCAGGTAAACAGTCCACATTGGGAGCTCTGTGGTGATCAGTGTACCCGGTATCTAG
>NW_022111366.1:3634782-3651529 GCF_000313985.2 Echinops telfairi
CAGTGCTCTCTGCCCATGTCAGTTGCAGCTCTCCCCACCATTATCCGCACCCCCCCCCCAAACAGTGGCAGTTACTCTCCTCCCGCCACCCACAGCAGCATCAGCTTTTGCTTGCATGGCAGCCCCTGCCCATGGAAGTGGCAGCCGCTGCCACCGCTGCCTGGCAAGCCCACTTTTTGGCAGTGGGTCCTTCCCTAGCGTCACCCAGTGCGCCCTCCCTCAGTACGGCTTTCCTCTGGGCACCTGCACCAGCAGCAGTGGGGCTGTCCTTTCCTTCAGTTGGCATCCCCTCCCCTTGCAGCAAGATCCCCCCCACCATTGTCTTCTATTTGGTGTCTTCTTTTTTTTTTAAAGGCTGAAAATCATGGCCTGACAACCAAACCAGAGTTGCACTGAAGCTGGCATAGTCGGCCCAGAGGTATAACTAACAGTCACCAGACTCACCTCAGTCACTGAGGCCCTCCCACCTCCATCAACCACTGAGTCGCCGTGGCACACTGCCTACATAGCAGGCCTACCCACCACCATAGTAGGCCACAGGAAGCCCTCAAGAACACTCTTACCAGTCACACAGAGAAAGAACCCAGGGCCCTGTGGTCTCCCAGAAACATTATGCCTAGTTCTTTCAAAATGGCATGCAAACAGCAACATACTGGAAAACCATCAAGAAATCAAGAAAGACAAAACACAAGAGCTAACTTAATGGTATTCATAGAAGACTAAGACCTGGATCTTCCACAAAAAAGAAATCTTCAGAAGGCTGCATGGAGTAATACAGAAAATGAAGGAAACAACACAGAATATGGAAACAATGATAGAGGAAATGAAGTCCATAAGAGAGGGGAAGAAGTCCCATACCAAAGGGAAATACACGAACTAATAGATGAGCTACCAGAAGCTAAACACAAGTTCACAGATCTCACAAAAGACTAGAGGAGGCAGAGAATCATAACAGTGATCTCAAGAACAATCAGGCAGACTTCAGTAAATGGGAAACATAGTCAAATAAGATACTCAAAGAAGTGGAAGAAAACCCGAGATCAATGACAGATGCTATGGAGAGAACAATAGTCGAACAATTGGTCTACCAGAGAAGACACAATGGAGAAGTCAATAGCTAGACCAGAGAGGGATTTTCTGGAAGCAAACTTCCCCATTTTAATGAATGAGAATCAGACACTCATACAGGAAACAGAGAGGATACCAATTAGAATAAACCCCAGGAAGAACCCACCAATGTATAAAATAGTTAAGTTATCCAACTTTGAGGAAAAAGAGAAAATTTTAATAGTAGCAAGATTAAAAAGGTGGTCACATACAATGTTGCTCAGGTTAGAATACACTCAGACCTATCAGAAGAACCCATGAAGAGGAGAAGTGAGTGGAGTTACATCTTCTGAAAGCTGAAAGGAACAAACACCTGCCCAAGAATCCTCTACCCTGCCAAATTATCTATTAGATAAAATACGAGGTAAAAGTCTTCTAAGACAAGTAAACTCAAAGACTACACCGTAAGATGATACCCAAACCTGAAGAAGATCTTTGCCAACTCACTATGGTCAGAAGACCAAGTCCACTAAGCACAAGGAGAGACCATCCTACAGCATCACTTCACCCAGAATCCAATATGCTGATAATGATTACCATGCTAACAGGGCCTCAGTGGGAAAGGAAGACAAGAATGAAGGCCCCCAAACACTATATAATCCTCAAAGTATCAGTAAATTAGGAACTAGTGAGAATAATGAATATATACATGCTTAACGGGAGACCCGCGACATTCGTCAAACTTTTCAAGAGATGTAAAAAGAAATCACAGATTCAACAATCTAAGTAGTTGACTTTAATACACTGCTATCAGAGAAAGATAGATCACTAGGAAAGAAGCTTAGCAAGTAGGCTAAACACTACGATTAGACTACTGAACCTGATAGACAAATATAGTGCATTCCATCCAAATGCAAAAAAAAAAAAATCACATTCTTTTCATCTGTTCATGGCCCATTTTTGAACATAGACCATGTGCTGGGGCACAAGCCAAGCCTGAGTAAATTAAAACAGATTACTTAGACATCCTTCTCGGATCACCATGCCATAAACCTGGAGATTAATAAAAGGACGACCAGAAAAACGACAATTGGAGGATGAATAATGATTATTTGCAACATGAATTGCTACTGGCCATTCATGATCAGAGAGGTGTTTAGGAAGTTTGTAGAAACTAATGAGAATGAGAATACAATGTATCAAAACATATGGGATACTCAAAAGCAGTTATCAGAGGTAGCCTGATCACAATAAGTACATATATGAAAAATAAAGAGAGTCTTATGACTGATATGCTATCACAAAATCTCCAGCAATGAACAGAGTCAACAGAACAACACCTCCAAAAGCAAAAGAAAATAAAAAATAAAAATCAGGCTGGAGCTAAACAAGTGGGAAGACAAGAGAACAATGAAAAAAAATTGGACAGCAAAAGGCTGGTTCTTTGAAAGGATCAACAGACTCGACAGACTGCTGGCAAGCATAACCAAGGAAAGGAAGGAGCAAACATCAATAGCCAGGATGAGGGATAAAATAGGGGAAATCACAACAAATCCTAATGAGATTAAAAGGATGATTACAAAGTAATATGAAAGTCTATATTATAATTAATTCAACAACATGGAAGGCATGGAAAAATACTTGTAAAAATGATTCATCCCTAGACTATCCCAGATAGAGGTCAAGAACCTCAAAAGACCCATAGTAAAGGAAAAATAGAATGGCTATGAAGAAACTACTAACAAAAAAAGCTCCTGGACCAGATGGTTTCATTGGAGAATTCTACCAAGTATTCAAGGAAGAGCTGAGAGCATAGAAAAGGATGGCAATCCTCCAAACTCATTTTACAGAGCTAGTATAACTTTGATACCCAAACAGGGCAAGAATCCCACAAGAATAGAGAACTAAAGACCAATATGTCTAATGAACATAGATGCAAAAATCCTGAACAAAATATTGGCCAATAGAATACAAAAGTATATAAAACATATCATCCACCATGATCAGGTGGGATTCATCCTAGGGATGCAGGGATGGTTTGACACCTGAAAATCCATCGATATTATACACCACAAAATCACATGATAATATTAATAAAAGCAAAAAAGCATTCGACAACATCCAACACCCATTCCTAATTAAGACACTCAAGAAGACAGGAATGGAAGGGAAATTCCTCCACTTAATATAAGCTATCTATGAAAAGCCAACAGCCAATATCATAGTCAATAGAGAAAAGATGAAACAATCCCACTGAAAAATGAGATCAGACAAGGATGCCCCTTGTCCCCACTTCTATTCAATATGGTACTGGAGGTCCTAGCTAACAACATAACACATCTGATGGACTTTAAAGGTATCCAACAGGGAGAGGAGGGGGTAAAACTATCACTATTTTCAGATGACATGATTCTTTACATTGCAAATCCCCAAAACTCCACAACAGGAATTCTGACAGCAATAGAGGAATATGGAGCAGTGGCAGGATACAAGATCAACAAATAGGAGTTTATGGTTTGCTGTACACATTAGACAAGAACACAGAAGAGGAGATCAAGAAAGTGGTACCTTTCACAATAGTCAAGAACAAATCTAAATATCTAGGGGTATATTTAACCAAAAAATCAAAAGATTTATACAAGGAAAACTATAGGACCCTCCTACAGGAAACCAAAAGCGACCTCCACAAATGGAAGAATATCCCATTCTCATGGATTGGAAGACTCATTATAGTAAAGATATCAATCTTAGCCAAGGCATTATATAACTTTAATGCTATCCTGATTCAAATACCAACAACCTTCTTCAAATAATTGGAAAAACTGACCTCTAATTTCATATGGAGAGGGAAGAAGGCCAGAATTAGCAGAGAACTCCTCAAGAAGGATAAAGTTGGAAAAAGTGAGTCCTCCAACCAACTTTAACATCTACTACACAGCCACAGTGATCAAACAGCATGGTATTGGCTTAATGACAGATACTCAGACCAATGGAAAAGAACAGAAAACCAAGAAATAAAACCATCGGCGTATACACAACTGATTTTCAACAGGGGCCTAAAAAGCATCAAGAGGTAGGCAGATGGCACATTTAACAAGTGGTGCTGGAAAAAATGGAAATCCACCTGTAGAAAAATGAAACAAGATTTTTAAGCTCACCTCATACACAAGAACAAACTCAAGGTGGATCACAGACTTAGAAGAAAAACCCCAAACTATCAGGACCATCAACAAAGGAATTGGGACAAACCTAAGAACCTTAGCTCACGGAATGCATAGGGTAACTGCAATTGTGAATTGTACATACACAGATGTGCTTGAAATCGACAAGTGGGGTTTACTAAGGATAAAACACCTATGTACGTAGAAAGACTTCACCAAAAGGCTAACAAGAGAGCCCACAGACTGGGAGAGGATTTTTAGCAATGATATAACAAAGGGCTTATTACTAAAATCTACAATATCGTCCTAGCCTGCAAAAAGAGGAAAACAGTTAACCCCCTGAGGAAGTGGGAAAAACATCTGAACAGTAGTCTCACTAGGGAGGAGACCCAAATGGTCCATAAACATATGAGAAAATGCTCCCAATCAGCTATCAGAGAAATGCAAATTAAAGCAGCCATTAAATACCATATATCATTCTTGAGGTTATCCCAAACCAGAAAATCAGAGAGCAACAAATGTTGGATGAAATGTGGTGAGATAGCAACTCTTCTCCATTGCTGGTGGTCATGTAGATATGTATAGCCTCAGTGGAAAGGGTTCTGGTGATATTTAAAGCAAATGGAAATGGATCTACCTTATGATCCAGCTATCCCTGTACTGAACCTACACCCAGAAGAGGTAAGAAATTAACCATGACCAGTCATCTGACCTTCAATGCTTATTTTGGCATAATTACAATCATGAAGAATTGGATACAACCTAAATTTCCATCAATAGACAATTGGATTAGTAACTCTGGCACATGTACACAATGGAGTACTATGCATCACTTAAAAGCATTCATGATTAAAAAAAAATAATAATAAAATTTTTTTAAAAAGCACTCATGATTACATGAAGCACGTCATTTCATGGGAAGAGTTGGAGGGAATTATGCTAAGAGAAATCAGCAATCACAAAAGGACAAGTTCAACATGAGTACCCTCAGGTAAGCATAATCAGCCTAATAGGTACAGAAGCAACAAGCAAAAGTATCTCAAAGTTATATGGGTTGAGGTGCAGGCAGTTCGGTAGACCAAACCCTAAGAGATACATATTAATCCAACAAAAAGAATGGGAAAGGGTGGCAAAAAGAGGAAGGAAAGGGAGATGACGGCATGGGGGGAGCAGGGCACTACGGCACACCAAACCACGACGGCAACATAACCACATGGAGAAATATATGAAAAGATTGGTCTATAGGGCCAGCCCCAACCAAAGCCAAACTGAGCCCCTCCCTACAAGTATGTGAGACAGAGAACAACACTAACCTATAGTTTGGGGAGAGGAGTCGGTATAACCTGCCCACCCGGAAGCAAACCAAGAACGAAAAAGTGAGAGGACTGGTCTAGACCTCACATCTACAAACCAAGTCCAGCAGATGACATCCCTGCATGGAGCTGCTAAGGCACAGACAGGATTGTAGGGCCTACGACAGCTCAAGACATGTTGTCCCCTCACTGAAGCATACCACGACAGAAGACAATATTGGGGGCACGTAGTGCAGAGTTAGTCTGGTCTGAATCCCCACAGTAGGGCGAAACAAGAAAGTAACATAGCAGATCAGCAATGGGAGCCAAGCCAAGCCACAAAGCCCCTAAAGAGCCCCTCAAATAGACGTCAAATAGGAGGGGCAGCTCCCGGAATTCCCCCAGGACCAGTGGGGAGATAGTGATAAAGGTCAGCGGGCAGACCTGGAATAATGTATGTTTTTTAGTTTTATTTTGTTTTTCTTTTAGAACTTTTGTTTTCTTTTTGTTTGGTCCATGTAATTTCTGGGTTGCATACTTATATAAGATAGGCATAAGAAGCAAGCTTGAGGGGAAAGCAACAGACTGATGGTCCCAGAGAGAGTTGTGGGGAGAGGAGGCAGGGAAGGGGGTGCTGAGCAAACAATGTCATAGACAGGGGAACAACTAGGGAATTAAAATCAACAACAAGGAGGACGTAGATCCTGGGGGTGTTGGAGCGACAACAATCTAGCTGAGAGGAATTACCAAGAGGTGGAAGTAGGTGAGTGTGATGGTGGGACAGGAGGAACGTAAAAGGAAACAGAGGAATGATCTAGGAAATAAAGTATGGATAGCATAAGCATAAGTGTGGATAAGCATAAGTGTGGATAAGCGTGTGTACATACGTAAATACATTAATTTGTCAAAATAGAATATATTGGCATATGTACATATATTTATATGGCAATATACCAAGGTAGTGGATGGACTCTGGTTCTCTGCTCAAACCTTCCCTCCATACAAGAACACTCTGTTCTAACAAAATGGCATTCTGTGATGCTCCCACTTTTGACACAATAGCTGAAGAAAAACTGGGTGGATAAGTAAATGTGGTGAAGAAAGCAGATGGGCCAGACTATTAAAAGATATAGCGCCGTAAAGGCTTGAAGTTAAACAAGCGTCCATCTAGCAGAGAAGCATGGAGCCCACAACTGGTGCAATCATGAAGAGTCATCAGGACCGGGTTACAGGCATCAGAAGACCCATAATAAACAAACAAACAAATCTATATTGTTTAGAATGAGGGGTGTCGGAGCAGAGATCAAAAGCCTATCTGACAACGGGACATCCCCCCACAGAGGGGTCACAGGGAAGGGATGAGTCAACCAGGGCGCAGTAAAGCACGAATGAAACACACAATATTCCTCTGGTTTCTTGAGGCTTCCTCACCCCTCACTCTTATGACCCAAGGGCTGCCTCTCACTTCGGACTAGACCACAGCATGTAAACAGGTACATATAAGAGATAAGAGCTCAGGACACATGGAATCCAGGAACAGGAATGGGAATAACAATACCAGAAGGATAGGTACAAGGTGGGGAGAGGAGGGGAGGAAGTGGGAACTGATCACAATGATCGGCACATAACCAAACCCCATCCTTCAGGGGCATGAACAGCAGAAACCATGGAGGAAGGGAGACATGGTCGGTGTAAGATATGAAAATAATAATAATTTATAATTTATCAAGGGGTCACAAGGTTGGAGAGGGGAGGAAAAAAGAGGAGCTGATATCAAGGGCTCAATAGAAAGTAAATGTCTAGAAAAGAACGATGGCAACATATGCACAAATATGCTTGATACAATTGATGTATGGAGTTTTATAAAAGTTGTAAGACCCCCCCCACCCAATAAAATGATCTTCTAATTAAATAAAAAAAATAAGAATGTTTCTGAAAGCATCTATTATGATGTGTGACTCATTGGAGAAACTCAATAAGTTTTGAGTTATTTTTTGCTTTTGTTTCTACTGATTCTTCCTGTTAGGATCTTAAATCATGTGCTGCTAATGCAAAATTTATTGTTTTAACATTTATTGAATATTTCTTACATAATAGACACTGCTTTGGACTATGAGGTAACAGAGATGAGAAAGGCAGCGATATTGCCATTCAACACAATCTAAGAGGAGGTTATACATACAAGAGGGCTTACAACATTCATGGAAAATTTAAATCACTTTTTAATTTAATATTTCCACATACATACTGTGGTAAGTGTAAGGGTGACATGATATGGGGACAGTACTTTTCACTTGTTCGGTTGCTTTTCTCTTTCTTCTCACCTAACTCCTTCTTGTTCTCTATCCATTTCTTTCCCTGCAGCCCAAAGTAGCTAATGAGCAGGGCTATGGATAGTGGGAGAATCTGTCCCGTTCCTTTTTCTCCCACATCAAGCCTAAGGCATAGGAACATTAAACAATGAGTCATAAAGTTCTTACAATATGTTTTGGGTTTTTTCCCAGTGAAATCATGGACCATCTGGATTTGAAGACAGCAGGCTCATTCAGACACACACACTCTCCTCTACCAGGACCTATAGACCTGCCCTCCAGGATCAGTAACACTATAAATATCCCTTAATGTTGCCGTTGTAATAGCCCCCATAGAAGCAGTCAGATGAAGATGACCTTTCCTCCTGCAGTTGCACACATGGCAGGTAAAGTAGATTCTCCGCATGGAGGCCTTGGAGGAGATGAGAAGTGAAGCTTTGAAGTGTTTGCAAAATGATCACACTGCCTCCTGCTTGGAAGAAGGAAGCCATTTTCCTATAGGAAACTTTCCTTGAACGTGACCTCGGCAACAGAGAAGATTTAGGATAGAAAGAAGCAACCATATTGAATGGTCGAAGCTTTAGGACTGGTTTCAGAAGATTTTATGAGGGACAGAGAGCAGCCATATCCAATAGTCCCAAACTGTAGCTTCAACCTTGCATCGTTGTTGTCAGGTCCTTGAGTTCCTCAGGTTAAAATCATACTCGATAGGGTTTTCAGTTGTTGACTTTTCAGGAGATTACTAGGCCTTCCTATCAAGGTATTTATGGTTAAACTTGAACGTCCAAATCAGCAGAGCACGTAATTGATTGCACCACTCTGGACTCTTTTCCAAATTGACAAGAAAAGCCTTTATAAGTGAAAAACAAGAAGCTATTTTCTGCTCTGTGCTGGAACAATCTCAAATTCTGCCTGTGAATGGAAAATTTATACCCTTAGAGCCAATCTTGCTTGAGAAGTAGAAAGCATGATTCTTTTCTTCGTATATGAGGATTGATAAACTTTGTATCTAAAATAACTTGATTCATTGACTTTTTTCCATCTCCAGGGAAACTCCCATAATCAAGGACTTGGACAATGGAAATCTCTAATCTCCCAATTGGAAAATGGAAATATCTTTCTAATTAGTCAATATTTCCACTCTTATTCTCTTTAATTCATTCACCACCCAAGTGATCAGCCTGAATGATCTTTTGAGAAACCAAATCAGACTATACTATTTTCCTGTTTAAAAATCTCTTCCACTCTACTTAACATAAAATGCAAAAAAATAATAAGTTATCTACGGTGAACTTGCCTTCTAGTATAGCTTCAGCTCCTGTCACCATTTGACCCCCTCATGGCTCTGTTTCTGTTATTCTAATTGTGATAGGTAGATTTATTGTGCCAACCTTGCCAATAGGAACACGTGGCATTAAAACGGTCACAGTTTAATTAGAGGACAAAGAGATAAGAACACGTGGCATTAAAACGGTCACAGTTTAATTAGAGGACAAAGAGATAAATGGCTCTGCAAGACGCCACCCCGCAATCCCACTCTCTTGCTCTCTGGTGATCAGAGCATTCTGGTGTGTGCTGCTTCTTCAGTTAGTTCTCTACCTCAGTCTGTGAGCTACACTACCTGTGGGCCAAGCCAACCAGTGAATCGTGTCACTAGAGCTTGAGGCTCCTTTAAGACCTGCTTCGCTATGCTGCTTGTGTGTACATCACTAGAGCTTCAGGCTGGTGGATCCTGTCGCCTGCGATGCTTGAGTTCAATATCCCATTTGGGCCTGCTATGCTAAGTTCCAGAGTTATTGACAGTTGGTGACCCACCCTGCTGTTTGCTGCCTGTGGGCAGACTCTGCTTGCCTTGCCTGAGAGAAGACTCCACCGTCTCCTTCCTTGACCTTGGACTTGAAGGACTTCCATTATATTTACTGTTCCATGGAAATGAGTTGAAATGAACCCTCTATACTGCTGTTAATTAATTAGCTATTATATTCCTTCTGGCTGTATAAACATTACATATATATTCATATTCATAAGTACCCTGGCTGTATAAACATTATATATATATATTCATAAGTACCCTGGCTTTGTTTCTCTAGAGAACCCTGCCTAACACACTAATCTACGTTCCTGCTGGCCATGGGGTTTTGTGCTATCACCTTTACCTGGAAGACTTTTTCTTCTATTCTTTACCTAAGAAATTTATACTAATCTCTTAGCTTAAGTGACACTTCATCTGAGGTCTTTGTTGACTACCTTCCTAGTTTAAATTGGTTTACCCTCTGCTCACACAAACACACATAAATATATTGAAAACATACAACCTCCATGTATACCTTTTCTGACTTTAAACCATTTGAGATTCCCTTGTTCTATTCAACTGATTGACTCTTGGTCTATAATCAGCTTCTGCATGATCACAATGAAATGCTCTGGATTTCCTGTTCTTCACCATGTTATTCATAGATCCTGGTCCACATTATCAAATGTCAGTGCATTATCAATAAGGCACAAATAAACATCCTGCTGGCATTCTTTGCTTTGAGTCCAGATCCTTCTGACAATGGCAATGATAGCCCTTGTGCCATGACTTCTGAATCCAACTCGAGTTTCTGGTAGTGGATTATGGACTATCATCAGCAAAATGTTGTTTACATGTGATATTAATGATATTATTCAATATTTTCTACATTCTTTTGGATCACCTTTCTTTGGAATGGACACAGATATAGGTTTTCTTTCAATCAGTTGGCCATTTATATGACTTCCAAATGCTTGGCATAGACTAGTGACTACTTTCAGCACTGCATCAGTCTTTTGAAATCTTTCCATTGGCATTCTGTAAATTTGTTGAGCTTTTGTATTTTGCCAATGCAATACAGCTTGGATTTCTTACTTTCATACAGAATTCTTCAGAAGAGCATTATGGTCAGGTTTCTTTATTTAAAAAGGCTATTGTGTGGTTTTTAAAAGACTTCAAAGGATATTTTTGAAGTAAAATTTAAGGTTTACTAAGGTAAATGTGCTACTAGGGAGAAGGTGCCTTTCTCTGGTATCATCATTGTTGGGATTCAAAAGGTATCTGATGTGGCAGAATGTGATTCCATGCTTATTCTGATAGCTCAGCAGTATCTGATATGCAAATCACCTAGGCCAATGGTTCTTAACTGAACATAAGCTTGTGTTCTAGGAGTCATTTGGCACTGTCTGGAGACACTTTTTAATTGTTTTGTCCTGGGGATTGGGAACACCTTTTAATTTGATATCACTTCTGACCAATTCAAAAATTCTTCTGGTTTTTAATATTTCCTCTTTGATTCAGGGTTTGCTCCGGTTTACTTTATTGTTGTTAGTTTCTTTTTTCCCCTTTTTGGCTTGTGTTTGTTTTTCTGTCTATGAAATACAGATAGGCAAATTTGTAGAAACAATAGATGTGTCAGGAGAGGGTGGGGGAAAGGAGGAGCTAATAACAATGAGTACAAAAAAGAAAATGTTCTGAATTTGATTGTGGTGATGATTGTACAACTCTTCTTACTATATGTGTTTTACTGGATTGACTAGAGAAACAAATCCAGAGACACTCATATGTATAAGAAAGAGCTTTATATCAAAGAGTAATTGTATATCAAGAAAACATCCCAGCCCAGTCCAGATCAAGTCCATAAAGTCCAATATTAGCCCACATATCTGATATTAATTCATAAATCCCCCATCAGACTCATGTAACACATGTAATGATGTAAAATGCAGGAGGATCACATGCCAGTGGGTGCAAAGTTTGTGGATCCCAAGGCAGTGGAGCATCTGAGGATTCTAGCAGGTCTCCGTGTGGCTGCACATGGATTGTCAGCAGAAAGAAAAAGAGCAGAGAGAGAGGGGCTGGCCTCCAGTGCACCATTTATCTTGGTCGCATCCACTCAAGCTGAGACCTATTGACAGGCTAAACTCCGCCCACATGTTCCTATGGGAGGCATGTTGGCACAAAACACCTTTCACAGAATGAGTGAGTTATATTAAATTGTATGATATGTAAATTATATGCCAATGAAACTGTTTTTAAAAAGACCTGCCTCTGTGGGTTTCCAAGACTATTAATCTTTATGGGGTTAGAAAGATTCAACTTTCTTCTTTCTTCCCATTCTTCGGCACCTCAAATTAAAATTGACAAAATGTAAATTTTATATACACAGTTATTTAATGCATGGCATATACTTTCATAATACATTACCACAAGACATATTACTTAAAACAATAATCATTTATTATTCGCAATTTCTATGGGTCAAGAATTTGGGTTTGCTTAACTGGGTGATGCAAAGTGAAGTCAAGGTATTGGCCTGGCTGAGGTAATTTTCTACCTGAAAAGGGTATTTCTGCAGGCTCACTTATTTTGGTAGATCTCCGAAAACCCAGTCTCACACATGTGAATTAAGAGTCTCAGGATCTCACTGTTTGTTTATTAGAGACATCAGCTCCTTTCCATGTGGGCCTCTCCATTGAGCTTCTCATAATATAGAGCAGGCTTCCCTTGCCTTGGGAAGAGAGAGAGAGAGAAAGAGAGACAGGGAGAGAGATAGAATGAGCAAGTCATAATATTTTTGTCACTTAATCTTAGAAGTGGCATCCCAATGGTTTTGCCATCTGTAAATCCAGTGCAAACTCAAGGAGGGAATTATGAAACAAAAATCGTAAAGTTGTGATCTTTGGGAGCCAACTTAGAGGTTGCTTACCCAATCCTACTTTTCCTATGGCTCATATATGTAGGGTACCACCATCCTTTCAGCTGATCCATCCAGAACCTTGAGAGTAAGCCTTATTTTTGTCTTTTCCCTAACAACTCCTTGGCCATATACCATTTGATCTTCCACTCGTATGAATTGTATATTCATGGTTTCTCTTGAAATTTTCAGTTCATTTTAATTCTCATATATATGTTAATAATAATAATAGTTATCTGTGTGTGTGTGTATGTTTGTGTGCTTACTACTTATCACCAGGTGCACGATCCACAAGGATAGGAGGTTAAATGATCTTATCCACTCATCTATACATTCCATAAATGTTTGTAAAATAAAAGAATGAGTGAATTCCAGACACATTTAGATTGTTTGAATACATCATTCGTCAATCTTTACAACCCTAAGAAGTGGGCTTTATCACACTGTGCAGATCAGGACCTGAGGTTTAGAAAAGTTAAGTGATTTGCATGAGTTTATGAAATAATAATAATCATATTTAGCAATATTTTAAAGTAATTGATAAACTGTAAAGCATTTAATACATATAAGATGTTATCATTATGATCTGTTTTGCTCTTGTTTTAAGTTTTTTCATCTTCACAACCTTCTCCCAATTCACTCATGCTTCATATACAGACAGGAGGAAACATAATTTCAGGAAAGGGAGAAAAAGTAATAATATTAAATGACTGTCAAGGGATCTGAGCAATGGATTTTACAGGCTGGCTCAATTTAGCTCACTAGGGTGGCAATTCCTTAACTGAGATCCTGGGCCCACCACATACTACTTTATAGCCTGAGAGAGGTGATGACACAATTTAGTGTTGGTGTTCTGCTTCATTGAAGACATGGCATTGTCATTATTCATTCTGAATAAAGGCCTGTAGGATGGCAAGAAGCCACATCAGAAAGAAAAGACATAGAATTCTATCTTGAAACCACACAGAAAAGAAAAGACATAGAATTCTATCTTGAAAGCAAAGAAGAAAAGAATCAGGCACAAATAGACAATATTGACCTCTGTCTCCATCCTCCCACCACGTGCTTAGCCTCCACTTTTCTGTGAAGAAAAGGCAATGGCTCAATGATATCCAGTTTTGTAAGCTCTTCTATATACATCTTACTTCCTAATCCCATACATTAACAAATAAATCAGAGGGCTTATGTTTTTGTTCTTAGGTGAAAACAAGGTTGTGTCATCTACAGTTTTTGTTATTGAGTCTTCTACCATTCTTGATGCCGTGATCTTCTGAGATTATTTGCTCAGCATGCAGACTGAATACATATGGTGAATGGCTACAACCCCATGTAAATGACATGGGGGTCCGTCTCTGACCTCCTCTGCCTTTAGTAACAAGGAGAATCCAGCCCATGGTTGATTGCCACATGGCAGAGGTCAGATATGCCTCAACCTTCCATCCTTTTTGAATCATATTCTGATATCAACCAGTCCTCCCATGGCACTCCTTGCTGGATTTGATAATCTGCTGCCATGGCCACATAGAACTCACAGACAATACTCCTCCTGATTATGGGGACTTATTTGGGACGTTAACCGGTTACCAAAACCCAGTATCAGAACACATCAAGGTTGCAGTCCACAGCAGAACCTCCTCTCAGCCAGAAGCTAGGTCTTCCTCTTTTCCTCAGGTTCTTAGTCCTGTGGTCCATTGGCCTTTACCACTGTGGGCCAGGAAAGCTACTTGTTGCTCTGCTTCAGTGTCTCCTGGTCTCAGCTGCACAGCCTCTCTGCTCTCGTGTAGCATGACTCCTTTGCTGGGCTGTGTGGTTTCCATACCATGGCATTTGCTTTCTTCTGCCACCAACAATAGGGTTTTCTTCACATTCTGCTGATAGCTGTTGTTGATTGACGATTGATCTTGAGAATTCCCCCTTTTTCCTGCTTCTGAGAGGCTCTTTTATATTCAGAGAAATGGCAAAACTGACAAATCCTTTCAGAGTGGGTGATGAGTTGAGCTACTAACGGTAAGGTCTGCTGTTGGAAACTACCAGTTGCCCTGTGGAATCACGCTGAGGCTGTCCACTGTAAACACAGTCTTGGAAGCGAAAGGGGGCAGTTCTGCTCTGCTCTACAGGGTTGCTGGGAGTCAGAACTGACTGAATAGCAGTGATTTTTTTATACTTTATTTGCATGGTCCTACACAATCAATTGGTGGGAGTTACAGAGAAAGTTAGAAGAGCCATAAATAATTAATTTCACTTTACCACAAACCCTGGCACATAATTTTCCTGACTAAATCATTCAGTCTCTCCTTGTGCTGTTCAGAGGACTGTGTGTCTTGGTTGAAGCTCCATATGAGCACAATTAGTGTTTTGAAATTTCCATTCTCTACCATGTTCTCCATAGCTTGTATGATCTTCATAATGGAATGTCTTTACGTTGTCAGTAAAACCTGGGTTTTATTGGTATTCCCTGATATTAGCCTAGATTCACCTGACATCAGAAATGATATTCTAATTTTACGTCCTCTTCTGAACTCAGCTTGAATTTTTGGCAGTTCCTTGTTGATGTAAATCTACCACTATTTTTTACAATCTTCAATAAAATTTTCCTTGCATGTGATATCATCAGATAATTTCCACCTGGTGTTGGCCAGGTCGCAGTCTTTGGGACTGATTGGTTGGCCAGGTCACAGTTTTTGGGACTCATTGGTTGGCCAGGTCGCGGTCTTCCAAATTTCGTGGCATAGATGATGAGTCTGTGCTCCCCAGTTTCCACCCTTTTACTGAAATTTTTCAATTGGTATTGAATCAATTCCTGGAGCCTTATTCTCTACCAATGCCTTCTGTATAGCTTGGGCTTCTTCCTTTAATACCATCAGCTTTTGATCATAGTCTACCACCTGAAAAGATGTGCACTGATTAGTTAATTTTGATACAGTGACTGTGTATTCCTTTCATAATCTTTTGATGCTTCCAGTGTTGTTCAATATTTTTTCCATACAATCATATTTCAAACTGAGACATGAATATTCTCTTCAGTTCATTCACCTTGAGAAATACTGAGCAATTTGCTTTATTTGGGTTTTCTAACTCTAGGTCTATACATATTTTGTTACATTACTTTATTTTGTCTTCTGAAGGTGCCCTTTGAAATTTTCTGTTCAGCTCTTTTACTTCATCATGTTTTCTATTTGTTTTAGCTACTCTACATTCAAGAGTAAGCATCCGTCACTCCGGTATCCATTTTGGTATTTTTTTCTTCCTTTCTTTTAAATGGCCATTTGCTTTCTTCATGTATGATGTCCTGCTCAGCTCATCTGGTTTTCGGTCATTAGTGTTTAATGCATCAAATAATTTTTGAGGGAGGTCTTTAAATTCAAGTGGGATATACTCAAGGTAATATTTCTGGCTTTCTTGGACTTTTAAAATTTTACTCACCTTCAATTTGAACTTGCATATGAGTAATCAAAGAACGATTTCACAGTTGACCTCTGCTCTTTTCTGGTTGATGATATTGAACTTCTCCATCCTCTCTTCCCACAGATATAGTCGTTCTAATTCCTATGTATGCCTTACTATTTGGAAAGGTCCATGTATATAGTTTGCACTTGTGTTGTGAAAAAAAAAGGGATTTTCAATAAGTCATTGGCCTTTCATAATCTTGAATTTGATATTCAGGCTCATTTCTATTGCTGATGCCATATATTCCAACTACCAATCCTTTGTTTTCAGCTTCCAGATTCTAATCACTAGTATATATCAATGCACCTTGATTACAATTTTATCAATTTCAGACTTTGGAAGAGGGTAAAACCCCTTAATTTTTTTCTTTCAATTTTGGCATTAGTGGTTAGTATATAAGTTTGAATATTGTAAACACTAATTAGTTTTATTTGTAGTCATATGAATATTATCTTAACACTGACATGATTGTACTTCAGGATAGAACTCCAAAAGTTTTTTGTGATGAATGTAACACTATTCTTCAAATAGCCATTCCCAGAATAGTGGGTCATATATTTTCTGTTTGAAAAAGGCCAACAGCAGTCATTTTTTGCTCATTAATCTTAAGATATAAATCTTTATGTATTCACTTTATTTATTTATTTTTCTAGTTGAAAAGGGTCATTTTTATTCTCCTTGCATTTCTTTTTCTTTTCTTTTTTTAAAAACATTTTATTAGGGGCTCATACAACTCATCACAATCCATACACACATCAATTGTGTAAAGCGCATTTGTA
>NW_022111366.1:3653090-3658455 GCF_000313985.2 Echinops telfairi
GATCTGATCTTGCCACACTGAGGCAAAGCACTGGGGGAGTACAGCGGAACAGCAGGGGAGAGGAGCAGCAAGATCACTTTATTTTTTGTATATTCTCATTTTATAGATGAATACCCTGAAGTTCTGTAGCTTAGAAACTTATCCTGTAATCTGATTAATATGAATTCAAGTATATTGAGACCCTGTCTGCTGCATACATTTGTACATATGATTTTCTGAGCTGCTCACAGGAAAACTGTCAGGCACTATTGTTAAGAAACAGTGCTATGTTTTTTGCTTAAGACCCGTTGAGTTTATGCTAATGATTTTAAGTGATAGAGAGAATGGGTGTACAGTTTGTAGAATGTAACCGTACTGTATATGCAGATAGTGTTCAGATGGCATATGTTTTGTTATTATGTTCTTACCACTATTAAAAACCAGTAAACTGTAAAAATAAAAGAAATGACATCTTGCTTAAGGTCGTGATCTCAGTATATGGAAAGCAAGTCTGTTAGCTTCCACAGCCCCACATCTTTCCAGTCAGCAGATTATGTACTCAGAAATCACAAGACTGGTGTTCTTGTGAGTTTTAGCTTCCAGCCAGTCAATTCTGACTCATGGTGCCCTTTGTGTAGAGAAGCTAACAGCCCCACAGGGGCTTCAAGGCTGTGACCCTTGGGAAAACAAATACCTGACCCGTTTCCAAGGTACCTCTCAGTGGGTTTAAACCACTAACCTTTCAGCTAGTCATGATTAATTGTTTGTACCACCTAAGAGCTCCTGATTTAAGAGGAAGAGGAGAGAGGAGAAAGGAGAAGAGGAATAATGTGGGAAGGATTAGAAAGAAGAAAAATGTATGGAAAATGGAGGAGCAAGTACATTATTAAGAGATACATTGGGTATATAAAACTGTATCCCGTAGTTTGGATTTGAACTCTCAAGAGGTCATGGGATGATGCTCTCAGATAAAGCATAAAGGAACAGAACTAAAGAGAGGAAGATGTTCGGTGAGATGGAGGGACACAATGGCTGCAACAACGGGCTGAAACATAACAGCATCTGGAGAATTGCACAGGGCTGGGCAGTGTTTTGTTTTGATGTACATAATTTCCAGGTGGATGGCAACTAACAACCACAACAAAACCAACAATACTGTGCGCTACTGCACACATCCTCAAAGGCAAAACATGAGAGAAAACCCAGTCCCCAAATGGTCTTTGCGGAACCATGAAGCCATAGGAACCATTCTGCCGAGGAATCCTTGAAAGGACTTGAAGGAGTAGATAAATATCCAGTTTAGGTTGCCTGTTTTTCCAAATAATTTAGGTTCTAACACTCTCCTTGCACCACTCTCCAATACATATACTTTTCAATCTGGCTCAAACATAGTCTGCAAGAAGATACTTTATTTTGGTTTTGGACTTCTAAAACTCCAGGGGAGACAGTGAGAATTTGTTCAAACCTCTAAGACTCTAAACTATAAGCATGAGAACAAAGCAGCAGGTCTAAATATAAGTCTCTACTCAAAGCTAAGCAAAGGCCAAAGTGAAAACGTTCAATGTCAATTCCCTAGAGCCCCCAAACATCACAGTGGGAGATTCCAAACTCTCCACAAATATTTGCTGCAGGCTGAAACCAAGTTGGAGAATACGTTGCTTGAACATTTAATGATGTAAGGATGTTTAAGCTCCCCTGTTAGCGTGGCTGAACCTTCCACTAGCTCAGCATCCCTCAAGGCCTCTGCGCCTCTGAATTCATTCTCACAATGCCTGGGAGTGAAAGATGATATCCTACTTGACTTGCTGACCAAGATATTGAAATGTGGAGCCCTTATACCACCCTCGGCCACACAGCAAGTCCACAGGAAAGCCAATGGTAGCACTCACCACACACCCTCCCAGCCACACTTTCCGACCATAGCTCGGCTTTACTCACCCCCCAGATGGGGCAATTTACCTTCAGCTTTCAGTCACATCTCCCTTCCAGGACACCATCTAATTTAGTACTCCTTCAGATTTTCTGGGCAAAATTATCTGGCCAGTCGTGTTTTTTTCTTTCATTTTTTGACCCTCAGTGACATACCAGTTGGTGAGTTCAGAGTCAGGTGGATTTAAGGTTGGTGGGAGCAAGACAAGCTACTGACAACTCCATGGCACTGTCAAGCATTTCCCCAAAGGCAAACCACCCTGTCCCCATCACAGAAGTGAGATAATCTTCGTAGAGACAGACACCACCACCCCTCCTCTTGGCTAAGAATCTCCAACAGAGAGTATTGAACACCAAAGTAGGAGGGAGTATCCACCCAGTAAGGGTGACTGTAGGACATTGCCACTAGACACAGACTATTTAGCCCTCATTTACACCCTCTTAATGAGAAGCTGTCCTCAGCTGAGGTGAGGCCTCCCCTGGAGAAGTGGTCTTTATGACAGACACATAAGGGAGTGATGCATTAGAAGCTTAGACACTTACTACTCCACTGCCTGGGAAGCAGCATTGTATGACAGCTTGACCTGAGAGTCACTGCATGTCTTTGTCTTGGTGTGTGTCCATATGATATCTGTCTTTTTGTGACTGACTAACTTCACTCAGCATAATGGTCTCCAGGTCCAATCATATCATGTGGTGCTTTGTGGTTTCATCATTATTTTTAGGTGTGCAAAGTGTTCCGTTGTGTGTATAGACCAAAGTCTCTTTATTTGTTCTTTTATGGATGGGCTTTCGGGCTGTTTCCAACTTCTTGCTATTGTGAACTGGGCTGCGATGAACATGAGAGTGCATATGTCTGTTTATTCATGTTCTGCCTTGTCTCTTAATTCTTTGAGGGATCTGAATTGATTTGATGAGAGTGAAGGTTTGGTTTTGGTTTTGTTTTGGAGGGGAAGTAGGCCCTCCCTTATCTAAAATTTAAGAAAGATTATATAGATATTTACTATAGTTGCCAATTCTTCTTGAAAGTGAGATTTTGAAAAAAAAAAAAAAAGAAAGTGAGATTTTGTTTGCATTGATCTAAACCTGAAAAACAACTGGTTGGGTGTTGAGAGCAACGAGTTCAACTTTTTTTAAATATACTTTGCTGAAGCATTCAATACTCTGAGACATATATTGAACAATTGTGAAGCAGGCAAATATAATTAAAATAGTATAAAAAGGAATTAATAGGTAGTGTGACAATTAGATTTTGAGGATTCTCAGTGACTTGGTAATTGAGGTCTAGTAATCCTCTGTGACGTGATCTGCCACAATGTAATCAGCTGCATCACGGGATCTGTGGGCAAGCAGCTATAGGCAGATTAGAGTTGAGTGCAAAGCCCTTACTCAGGTCACAGACCCGATGCAATTGAAAGAAAGTCTCCTCAGGAGGTTGACCACTTCCTACAGAGAGGGAAGATGTGGAAACAATTGCTTGCTCTTTGCTGTGTTTGGAGCTTTTAGCTCACTCATCAATGTCCTGTTCTTGGGACTTGAATCCATGCCCTGTCCTATGGCCTGCTGTCTCTGGGAGCCCTAAGTGGCCTGCCATCTTAATTTCCATCTAACCTGCCAGACCTTGGGCTCATTCACCTCCAGTCCTATGACTGACTATCTGACCTTAGATTGAATTGTCTGTGCAGTAAATAATCTGGTGTTCCTGTCTGGCTTGGGTCCATCAGCTTCTCTGAAGCTATGCTAGTCAGGAGAATCCATCAGTAGAACATCTGATCTACAAACTTAGAACTAGACTGGCCTTGCCTGTTTCTTCTGTGTGAACCATTGCTTTGATGTAAATCTCTCTCTATCTAGCTCCTTCTCTCTCTTTAAAATCATGAAAAAAGACTGCCCAGATTTGTCTAATAAATTCACTGACTTATTTAACTAGGTTGTTTTTAATTTTAGCTTAGATATACATTGTTCCAGTTACCCCAGGTTGCTAATCTAGTTACAAAATGAAGTATTAGAAATGATGTCTATTTAACCAATTTTCCCAGAAGAATATCTAAATTAATTCTATTTACAAAATAACTACTTGGACAAAATAATCAAAAAGGCTAATTGTTCACTCAGGGAAAACCATCCCAAGTTTCCCTACTTTTATGGCTAGGCTTATAGGAATTTGTTTCACTGATTTTCGTTGGATGCTGCAGGGTTTTATACATATAGACTTTTTTTTTAAAGAAACATAGCCCATTGAGGGTGTTGTAAAATTGTCCACTGATAGTGCTGTAACTATTTGTACCAGAGAAGAATTAGTCTTAGTCCTGACTTGACATTGAAGGTGCTGACTTTCCCTTGGAAGAAAGGACTTGGAGATGTTGTGAGAGATGCATTCAATCTTAATAGAACTGAAAGTAGGTCTCTAGGTGCTATCCTGACAGTCATTCTTCAGTCCCACTAATATTTACATTCTCTTCAGTAGACATTTTCAAAGACCTTTTCTTATGTATATATTATTAGTAGTATGGTCAGTGTAACATATCTTTACATTACTTTCACATTGGCTGCATGAGCAATAAGCTGGATAAGTTGAGTTATAGTTATGGTTGTGATTGTTTCTAATAAAGCCTAGATTTAAGCAGCATTACTGATAAAATAAACATGACTACTGTCATGGTTTAAATCGTGTTCCTCCAAAATATATTTTAATTCAGTGGTTTGACAGTTATGTGGTGACGTAATTTGGAGATTATGTATTGATGTCATCCTCCCCCGTGATGTGATCTGATTCAATCGGTCAATTAATCGTAAGGGGATCAAGGTGAGGTGGGACATCTTAAATCAGGTCGCAGTCCTAATCTGATGCAAGAGGAGTGCCCTGTAGGTTCTCTTCATGATCTTTCTCTTCTCCGCGACGGAAGGAGAGCGAAGCAGGCAGAGAGAGAAGGGCCTCACTGGAACCACATCAGAAGAACTAGCAGCAGAGGGCATTCTTGGGACCCAGGGTTCCTGCACTGCGTGTACTCTTCAGACCAGGGGAAACTGGGGCCAGGATGCATGGAATCCCCAAGTGGCTTTGGGCCCACAGATTTTGAATGTAGATGTGGACCTTCCACCAGAATTATCAAAGAGAGAAAGCCTTCCATAGAATTTTCACCCTAAATTTGGATTTCTAACTTCATAATCTAACCTCTTAACTATTTAGTTGTCAGTTTGTCATACTGTGGTGGCTTGTATATTACTGTAATGCTGGAAGCTCTAAAATTCTAGCAGTGTCACCAACAGTAAACAGGTTTCAGCAGAGTTTCCAGACTAAGAACAGATAAGGACAACGGTATATTTTATAATTTTGCAACACTCTCAATGGACTATGTTTCTTACAAAATGTTTGTATGGATAAAACCCTACATAGGAAACCAAAACTTAGTGAAACAATTTCCACTCCTAAGGAATTCGCCACTGAAAACCTTAT
>NW_022111366.1:3659004-3680427 GCF_000313985.2 Echinops telfairi
ACTGAAAACCTTATGAAAAGAAGCAGAACATCATTTAAGATCGTGCCAGAAGATAAGCCCCTCACGTCGGAAGGCAATCAAACTATGACTGAGGAAGAGCTGCCTTTCCAAAGTAGAGTCGAGCGTAATGACGTGGATCGAATGAAGCCTTTGGGAGCTTTATTTGCTTATAGGGCATGAGACAATGGGACAAGTCAATATTAGTAGGTAAAATGATGCCAGGGGCTGACTGAGAAAGAGACCATCATTGCTCACATATCAGTTTAGTTTGAAGCTGAAGAAAATGTAAAAACATTGTATTATCATATATTTTATTGCCAAATAATTCCCCCAATTTGCAGTTTCTCTTTTCACTCTTTTAATAGTCTTCTGTTGAATACCATATTTAATTTTGTAGGAGATCCCTAATACTGTCTCTTGAGTGTCAGGGTGACAAGAATTCTGCCAGAGGCCTTAGGGATGGAACCTTAGAGCTATGTGGATCTTTATCAGGAGTCCTTGGGTGGCACAATCAGTTAAGAACTCCAGTTATTAACTGAGAGGTTGGTGATTTGAACCCATTCATATGTGCCTCAGAAGAGAGGCCTGGGGATCTACTTCAACGTGAAACTCACACCTTGATAGCTTCAGGGAGCAGTTCTACTGACCTCCCAGAGTCACCATGAGTCAGAGTCATCAACTCAAAGGAAATGGTTAGGTTTTTATTAGTGGTCACCTTGCACCTATAGAGATATCAAGTAGACGAAGGAGCCCAAGGAGTATAAGAAGAAGGAGAATGCTTTGAAACTGATTTCTGTAGCAATTGTACAATACAGCTTGATGTGATTGAGCTATGGAATGATGTGGCATCTGTATTAACTTCCAATAAAATCGTGTGGGGGAATAAAAGGAAGAGGGAAGCAGAGGGCAGGGGAGACAAAGAAGGACAGGGAAATGGAGGGGAAGGGGGAAAGTGAGAAGAAACGAGTAATAACAATGAAATGAGGATGGGGCAGAGGGAGTGGAAAGAACCAGGGGAGTTCGACAGATGAGCTTAAACTTGCCAACGAGATGTCATGTCTTTAGGAAAAGAGATCAGGGTTATTTTGAGCACATTCTAATAGGGCGTCCTCATGGGGCTACTTTATGGCCCAGATCTCTGCAGAAATGATGTATGTAGCTCCAAGCCCAGATGAATAGCTTTGGTTTAATTAGTTAAGTGAGAAAGTGTGACTGTGAAATACCAGGAGCTACAAGAAATTGATCAATGAGCATTTATCAACGGGCACCTCTTATCTTTTGGAGTTGTAGTTGAATTAAATTGAGGTTTCATCTCTGGAACTGTAATACTGATATGCTGATCAAATGTTTCTTTTTAAATAAAACCAGAAGCCAGTGGGTGTTAAGTCAGCTTAGACTCATGACAACTCCACGTGAGCCAGAGTGAGCTGTGCTCCTTGGCTTATTACTGGCTGTTTTTCAGAAGTATTTTAAATAAACATGCACAATAATATCCACAGAGTAATTGTGATAACTAAGTAATGCTTCTTATACTTTCCTAAAGACAAGAATACTATGGCATGTTATACTTCAATGCAGAGGGACAAAATTAACTGGAGTGCTTATTAAATATATAGATTTCTGGGCCTCAAGACAGAAATACTGACTCAGAAAGTCCAGCACAAGGGTCAAGGAAACTGTTAGTTTAATAAGCGATCTAGGTAATTCTCACCCCTTGAGAAGTTTGAGAAGAACTGAATTATATATGTGTAAATACCTTGCAGCAGAGTGATATAGTTGGGGGGGAAAAGTGGGGGGTAGCTAGTTAATGAACCATTACAGGTTCCTTGACTCACTCTTCTATGTATTCAGGGGGATGATTTTAATACCTGCTACCACCCAGAGGTTGAGGGTGGATTACAGGCTGTCACTAGAAATTGCTCTGAGCTCCCTGGAAGGTAAGTGCTGTGTAAACAGCAGCTGTTAGGTTTATTAGTTCATTGGAGGCAG
This sequence comes from Echinops telfairi, assembly GCF_000313985.2. NCBI lineage: Eukaryota > Metazoa > Chordata > Mammalia > Afrosoricida > Tenrecidae > Echinops > Echinops telfairi. The sequence goes on from NW_022111366.1 coordinate 3,660,994, forward strand.
CAGGAAAAGTTGAGAAATGTTTGTCTCAGAGAGTTCGCTACTCTCTTAAGGAGAGTTGTGCACAGATGCCGTAGTACTGAGAGAGCAGGCGTTGCCAGGATATGGGCAGAAGGGAAGAACAGAGACTACAAGAATGCCTGAGTCTCAGCTGAATCGCCAAACCCTAGGAACCCAGCAGTGCAGGGCAGCAGGGCCGTCCCCACTCTGGAGAGCAAGAGATCTTTGGCCATTGACAAATGCCTGCAGGAAGAAAGTATGCTTGCTTTTTCCAGGTGAATAATCTAGTCCCCAGGAAAAGGATCATTTTTTATGCCTTGGAATGCCCCACTGACAGTTCTCTCGGAGGAGTCATGAAGAGCGATGAGGCTCAAAGACAACACATGACGGAGTCAGCACAGTTGAAGCCCTGCCTGGGCTAGGTGAGAACAGCATACCCCAGGCTTAGCAAAGTCAGCCCTTCGTCTCAAAGTACTTCTTGAAAGCAGCTTCCAGGGAGGAAGGAGACAGTACTGAGCAAGCTGTAATCACCACTGACTTGAATAGACACTTTCCTTCTCTCTGTTGGCCTCATCCGTCCACACCTGTCAAAACCCAAGAAGCTTCGTACAGATGTCACTCCCAACTCTCTTGCCTCACCCTTTTCCTCCCCAAATTCTTCTACTTCTAGAGAACAGCCACAAATTAAACTAACCTACTTCAGATTTCAACTCATAGCAATCCTATATAGGGTTTCCAAGGCTGTAAATCTTTACAGGGGCAGTCAGCATCAGCTTTTTCCTTCTGAGTTGCTGGTGGGCTTGGACCGTCAACTTGCAGTTAGCAGCTCAGTGCCTAGCCTGCAACTCCTCCTTTATAAAGCACAAAAGGGTTTAAAAATAAGTAGTCTAGGTCTATTTTTTAAACAGGGAGCATCAAAAGAAGTGGAAAGAATACACAGAGTTACCTGTACCAAAAACAACTACTTGACATTCCACCATTTCAGGAGCTAGCAGATGAGCAAAATCAACGGTGCTGCAGGAAGAAGTTCAAATTGCTTTGAATGCATTAGCCAAAAACAAGACTCCAGGAATTGGTAGAATGCCAATTGAAATGTTTCAGAAAGCTAAAGAAGCACTGGAAGCACTCACTGGTCTGTGCCATGGCATCTGCTAAGACAGCTACTTGACAAACTGACAGGAACAGATCCATATCTGTGCTAATTCCAAATAAAGATGACCCAACACAGTGCTCAAACTATGGAAGGATATCATTGATATCATATGCAAGTAAAATTTTGCTTAAAATCACCCAACAACAGTTGTAGTAGGACGTTGAAGCAGGACAGGGGACTTCCTACAAACCCCACAACAGTTGCAGCAGGACAGGGGACTTCCAGAAGTTCAGGGCAGATTCAGAAGAGGACAAGGAACAAGGGATATCATTGTTGATGTCAGCCTTCTTGACTCACAGCAGAGAATTCCAGAAAGATGTTGAGTTATATTGCATTGACTATGCCAAGGCGTTCGACTGTGTGGACCGTAATAAACTTTGGATAACCTTGAGAAGAACGGAAATCCCAGAACATTTCATTGTGCACATTTGTAACTCGCTTATCACAGAAGCTGGATTATATGAAGAAGAATGTGGCATCAGAATAGGAGGAAGGCTTATTAATCTGCTGTATGCAGATGACACAGCCTTGCTTATTGAAAGTGAGAACTTGAAGCATTTTCTGATGAAGATCAAGGATTGCAGCCTTCAGTATGAATTACAACTCAATTGAAAGAAGACCTAAGTCCTCACAGCTGGACCAATACATCATGATAAATGGAGAAAAGGCTGAAATTGTCAAGGATTTTGTCATGCTTGGATTCATAATCAATTCTAATGAAAGCAGCAGTCAAAAGATCAAAAGATACGCACATCGCATGGGTAAATCTGTTACTCTTTAGAGTATTGAAGAGCGAGGATGCTACTTTGAGGAATAAGGTGCACCTGACCCATGCCATGGTACTCTCCATTGCATCATATGCATGTGAAAGCTGGGCCGTGACTAAGGAAAATCATGAAGAATCAAACGCACTTGCACTGTGCTGTGCAGAAGGATATCGAAAGTCTCATGGACTCCTAAAAGAACAAAGAGATTTGTCTTGGAAGAAGTGTGGCCAGTGCGCTCCTTGCAGGCAAGAATGGCAAGACTTCATTTTATATGCTTTAGACACATGTATTGTCAGGAGAGACCAGTCCCTGGAGAACTAAACTGGAATGGCCCCGAGGAGGAAAACTCTCGACAAGATGGATCGACATAATGACTGCATCAAGGGGCTCGGGCATAGGAACCATTGTGAGGATGGTGCGGAACTGGGCAGGACCTGCTCCATTGTGCAGAAGGTCAATTGATGGCACCCCAAAACAGCAAGTCTATTTTTCTTCGGTCCATGATCTTTTGTATTTTGAGTGTTTCAGCAAAAGGAACAGTATTATCTCCATTTTATACAATAATTTTGTATGTATCTGTTTCATCTTCTTTGTTACTAAGAAATCATTGTATATCCAGGAGCAGTTCTCATTTCTTTCCAGTGGCTCCCTTCGCAAGTGGTCAGGTAATAGCATTTATTCTTAATTAGCTCAAAAGAAGGTAGTGTATGAACAACAACCCATAAACAGTGAATCACTCAAAAGTGAGATGTTTAAAATTCTAGTTGTATGACAGTCTTATAGGACACTGACTATTTCCATAAGTTGTTATATCTGCTAGGGGGCGGGGAATTGCCACCAGAGACAGTCTACTACTCAATATACTTGGTGGTGTACTCTGGCCATGGAAAAAACATAAGATGCAGGAAAAAATGCACTCCAATATAAAGAGTTAACAATAAGAGGACATGATTTCCTTGTCACTCTTATAATAAAGAATAATTGTAAAATGTAAGAATTATTCATTAGAAGAAACGGTTTGTATATTGGATGGGTTTTGCAAGAGGACGTGAATAAAAGGGATATAATAAAAATCTTCATCATTCAGAATTTATGATTATTTTCCAAGGAAATAGTGCAACATTCACTTTCACTGAAAAAGAAATGTTGAGTACAGAATGTCATATTGTAAAAATATCACTTGGAAATATTAAAACTGGTTTAAAATGCTGTAAAGAATGACATAATTACATTCCAAAATTCGCTATCCATTTTCACCATCTAGTCATTGTAAACGGCTCCTCAGGAACAACTTGCTTCTGTTCTTATGTGCCATGTGGTTGGTGCCAACTCCTAGCAGCTCCGTGTGCAGCAAAATGACACCTTGCCTCATCTTGTGCACCCTCATTAGTGTTGTGTTTGAGTTCACTGCTGCAGCCAGTGTGTCAATCCATGCCATTGAGGGTTTTCCTCTTTTGGGGGCCGATCTTCTACTTTACCAAACATAAAGTCCTATGCCAGGGGCTTGTCCATCCTCACAAAACTCTCAACTAAGTGCAATCAAGTCTATTCTGATTCGTGACAACTATATAGGACAGAATGGATCTGTCCTGTTCAGTTTCTGAGTCTGTAAATCTTTACAGGGGCAGATAGCCCGATCTTCTTTCTGAAGAGCATCTGGTGGGTTTGAACTACTGACCATGTGATGAGCAATTCAATGTGTAAGCCACTATACTACCAGATCTCCTCCATCCTAAAGACATACACAAAATACAGGAGAGCATCCTGGCTATACTTTTTCTAAGAAGTTCTTGCAGTCCCTGGTGATTTGAATATACTTCGTTAAAACCATAATTCAAATGCATCAGTCCTTCTCTGGTCTTTCTTATTCATTGCCGAGCTGTCATATGTATCTGAGGTGAATGAAAATACCATGACTTAGGTCTCTAATGGTTTTTAATGGTCCAGTTGTGAAGGTTCCTGTTTCTGTGTATTTAGTTGTAATGCAAACGGAAACCTGCAGTCTTTGATCCTCATTAGTAAGAGTTTCTAGTCCTCTGTTTTTGGCAAGCACGGTTGTGTCATCTGCTCAGGAACATAGTGAGAATAATTTTACAAGTCTTATTATTGGATGAAAAACAATTACGTTCTTTCAAACCTTCAAAATTTAGCCTTTTCACTAATTCGAGGTAATCTTCCTCAAATTAGCTTGTTTTTAATCTATTTTCTAGCCTTTCCAATGCTTAGATCAGAATCATCAAGCAAGTTTAAAATGGATGGAAATCAAGTAAAGAGACTGATGGTGATTACATAAATAACCCAGAGTTCTACCTTACTTAACCCAATAAGCTTGAAATTTATGCTAAACTTCTTGCTTGCTAATAATCTAGTTTTGTTGAAGCCTCTCTGGCTTTGTGTGTGTGTGTGGATGATTTATAGGATTAACATAATAACTCTAAGATTATGTATCGCTCCAAACTCCCGTTCTTTAGAAAACATCATGAGGGCTGAGTCCCCATGGGCAGGTGAGCTGATCTGACTCGTGACAAACTGAGTGGAGGCTTGTGATGCAGAGAGTGAGGAAGGAAGGGATGTAGATTTCATCATTACCTAGAATTAGCCTGAGGAGGGGGATAACTTACAGCATGTAACTAAGCAGAGGCCCTGAGATCAAAGGCTGACTCCTATGCATCCAGGAAGCAGAGGACTGGCCTGGAAAGAAAGAGGAAAGCAGATGTTAAAATCAAAGACATCTGAAAGGAGGTTGGTAAATGGCTCTAAATGGGCCACAGGGGACCTCTTCATAGGAAAAGCTGAGAGGCGCCATGACAGATTTGGGAGATTAGTTGGATTCTTTTTTTCTCATCTCTTCCTTTGCTCCTTACTCTTCTTCTGTTCCACCTCTTCCCCAAAGGCCAACCATTAATTGGCTAAACCACAAGAGGTCCCTTGGTAGATGTTGACTTTCATCACATAAGATTCCTCCTCTATCACTTAGGTTGACAATGGTGGCTGCAATGAAAATAACAGGTCTGGCTCCAGCGCAGGGAATGTAAAATAAAACCATTACTCTGAGAGAGAGAGAAAAACAAGGGACTGGCATGTACAAAAGTAAACGGTCTTTACTTTCGGCTTAATAGAAGACCTACAAAACCTGCAGGTTACTTGTCACTTGATGCACCTCTGCTCCACCTTTCTTAGAGGCTAACCAGGATCCCCAGTATAGAAGGGAATACCTCATCTCTTCATGTCGAAGTCTCCTTTCTTCTCTCCTAGTGCCTCCCTGAGAATAAAGGCAATGTAGGGGAAAGAAACCTGGTTTTGAAGTTGCATACGCTGGAGTTTGAATTCTAACTCCTAGGTCTGCTAGCTATGTGACCTAGGGCAAATTGTTCCACATTTGATTCTCAGTTTGATGTCTTTACTTTGCAAAGTGTCTATGAAGATTGGAAAAAACACAAAATACTGACACAGTGCAGGGTCCATATAAGTGCTCAGTGTTGGATAGTAGAACCCTAAAGACAGAGTAGGGACAGTGACATAGTGCTTTAAGACATTTTCTTCTATAAAAAAGAGCAATAGTAGTACTTACCTTATAAAATTACTAGAGGGATTGAAGAAGAGGCAGCCAAACACTGTGCTTATGGCTCATGTTCTGGATCATAACAGAAAAAAACAAAACAGCAGCAACAACAAAACCTCACTGCCATCAAGTAGATTCCAACTCATACTAACTCTACAGGACAGGGTACAATTGCCCCTGTGGGTTTCCAAGGCTCTAAACCAGATATTCTCAACCTGTGGGTCGTGAAGGACCCTTTCAAAGGGGTCACCTAAGACCATCGGAAAACATATTTCTGATGGGCCCAGAAACTGAGACACCGCTTATCTGTCCGTCTCCAGGCGGGTCCACCCACATGCAGATACGCCCACATAGGAGTACCCACTGTGATGACATCATTGTGCCAACCCCATCACACACACCCATACAAATACAGGTGTATGTGACAAGGCTGCCTCCATAATGGACTTATGCGGACCAGTCACACATGTGTAGAAAGCAGCTGCTGTGTTGAAAGCAGCTACTCTGTTAAAAGCAGCTAATGTGTTGAAAGCAGCGGTACTGGAGGTAAAAACAACACTTCATGAATTATAATTACTGGGTAAATGTAAAATCATGTATTGTAAAATCATCAACTACTGCAAACAAATATCTGTACATGGGAGCTTAATCTGAATGCTGATCGGTCTTTTTATATTCAGCTGTGGTTATGTTCAATTTGTAACAATGAAAATACATCCTGCGTATCAGATATTTACATTGCAATTCATAGCAGTAGCAAAATTGCAGTTTTGAAGTAGCAATGGAAATAATTTTATGGTTTGGGGTCACCACAACATGAGGAACTGAATTAAAGGGTCGCAGCATTAGGAAGGTGGAGAACCACTGCTCAAATACTTTACAGGAGCAGAAAACCTCACCTTCTGATCTTTCAGTTAGCAATGTGAGTAAGCAATTAGAGCAGGTTTAAACCCTGGCTTTATCCTGAATGACTGTGTAAATAGTCATTTGAGTATAATATCACTTACATTTTGAAGTTGTGACAATGATAAAGTGAAGTTCTCTTCTCAAATGGCAAAGAAGAATGCCTAGTTTATAGTGTTTGTCAAATTAAAAATAGATCTATATAAGACACAATACTTGATGCATACCAAGAACAAATCACATTATAAATGTCAGGATCATGGAAAATACCTAAAAGACATCTTCTGTGGTGTTTGTAAAAAAGGACTTTAAAACTCTTTGGCTCTCATCCCAATCACAAAGGAGGATCTGTATTATCTTGCATTATTACTCATCTCTGTGACTGCTTCAACAATATACGACTGTGGAAGTATGCTTCTACTTCCTGTCACTTGCAATGTTTGTTCTTGGAACCCAGCCACCATGTCATGAGGAAGCCAGTTGTGGAAAGACCCACGTGAGGAAGATGAGAGGTGGAAGCCCACAGCCAAGCTGAACTCACAGATGACAGCCAACAATGACTTGTCAATCATATGAGTGCCCAAGTTTATTCTCTCCAGCTTCCATGTGAACCAGTGTGGGTGACAGTGTTTAGAAGAAAAATTGGCCAGTTCTGCTAATGTATCAACATAAGCCATCCCCACAGCCACAGAAATGATTCTCATGTTGACACCATAGGACAGAGTATAATTGGTCCTTACAGTTTCTAAGCTACAATCTTTAGTGGTGTAGTGATTATGTGTTTGGCTGCAATCTACATGGCCAGCAGTTTGAAACCACCCGCAGCTCTGTGGGATAAAGACTGGGCTTTCTTGTCCTGGGAACAGTGACAGTCTCAGAAACTCCCAGTGAGTTGTTATAAGGCAGCATTGATGCAATGCCAGTGAATTTGATTTCAGGATCTTTAAGGGAGCAAATTGCCTCATCTTCCCGCCAAGGATGGGTTAGTGAGTTAGATCTTCTGACCTTTCAGTGTCTTTCCTACCCAAATTATAGTTTCATGAGCAAAAATGGAAAAAAAAAGCTTATTTCAGCCATTAATTTTGAGAAGGTTGGGATGCAACAACAAATGAAGGATCTATATTTTCCCCTCATCTGATGTTTGTATTGTTTCTACATTACCAATTATGTTATGCATTATGCTTAATTATTCATGAACCCAACAATTATTTATTGAATATTTACTTAGGGTACATGTTAGTGACAAACACAAACAATTTGAGGCTCCCAGATTCCTCATACTAGGTTAAGGTGCAAAACAAGAAGAGAATCAACACATAAAATGAGGTCTGCGATTAGCTTGTGCTATGAAGAAAGCATAGGAGGAAGAGTGAGAGAATGTACAATGTCACTGTACCCCAAATAATTCATCAACATTCCATCCCTTTGTGGACTAAAGCACGCCTGATCCAAGCCATGGTATTTTACACCTCCTCATATGCATGTGAAAGTTGGATATTGAATAAGGAAGACTGAAGAAAAATGATACATTTGAATTTTATTGAACAAACAATGGCTGCTAAAAGGGCCAAAAAAATCAAGATAAATTTGTCTTGGAAGAAGAACAGCAGAATGCTCCTTAGCGTCAAGGATGGGGAGATTGCACTCATGTACTTTGAACATATGGTCAGGAGAAACTAATCTCTGGAAAAGGACATCACGTTTGGTAAAGGTGAGGCCTAGAGGAATCGAGGAATACCCTTGTCAAGATGGATGAACAGTGGCTGTAAAAACAGGCTCAAACATCAGGACAATTGTGAGGACACTGCAGGACCAGGCAGTGTTTTGGTCTGTTGTACATCGGATTGCTGTGAGGCAGAAACTACTCCATGACACCTAACAGCAACAACAAAATGAAGAAATAGGAGTGGGGATGAAAACTGATGGGATATGGACCTTTGGGACAGGTGTTGCTATTTTAGAAAAGGTGTAAAGGAATATTTTCTCTGGAGGTGACATTTGACCAAAGGCTTGACTGAAGTGAAGTACTTGGTTATCAGATCCATCAGGGAGGAATATTCCTACGAGAAAGTAGAGCAAATGCAGAATTTGAGGCCAGAGCAAGAATGTCTTTGAAGTTGAAAAGGAGTGTGCAATGGAAAGATTGGTGGGTGATGAGCTATAAAAGAAGCAAGGACTTTGAAGGTTACATATAGGAAAATGCATTTAACTTACGTGACCTGAGGAGAAGGAGCCCCAGTGGTACACTTGCTCTGGGTTCTGATGCTAACCCAAAAGGTCAGGGTTTGCATCCACCAGTGTCTCAATGGGAGAAAGCTGTAGCAGTCTACTTCCATAGAGATTGCAGTCTTGGAAGCTCTGTGGGGCAGTTCTATTTTGCCTCATAGAATTGCTATGCATGGACATCTCCCTGAAGACAATAGGTAAGATCATGAGCCATTGCCTCTTTTCAAACCGAGGCAAAATTTGCACAAAACAAAAATGCACAAATCTGGGTGACGTTTTTTTATAAATTTTCTCAAATATGTATCGATTTATAACCACCACCATAAGAGAAGTATAAAAAATTCAGTTTTCCTAAAATGTTTTGCCCTCTAACCATCAACCCCATCCCAATAAGTAATAACTATTCTGATTGCTATTTAGCGGTACATTAATTTTGTCTATCCTTCAACTCTTCATCCTAGGGAGAGGACCAAGCCAAAGCATGAATAAATATATAATATAATGTCTGACCTTCATATGGGCTATGGAGAATTAATGAAAATGGAACTTTGAAAATGCACCATTGGTCATCTGCTTTATTTTTCATAACATAATGTTTCTGAGTCTTACCTTTATCAATACATGCTTCAGTAGTGCCTTCTTTTTATTGTCGAGTAGTATTCCATTCGAGTCATACCACAATTGGCTTATATAATCTCCTGTTGATGATTATTTGTTTTTTCCAGTGTTCTTATCTAACAATAGACTTTATAGATATTCTTGCAAATTTTTGTGGACTTATGTTTTCATTTCTTTTGGGTAATGCCCAATAGTAGAATTGTTGACTCTTAGGCAAGGTTACATTTTTTTGGGGGCAGGGCGTGCAATTTCCAACTTTATTATTATCTAACTGGGCATTTAGACACTAGCCAATTAGACACCAGTGTTTCTCCACTCTTCGCCTAAGGGCAATTTTCTCTCCTATTTCTGGGCACACGGGATTAGTTACAACAATTTTGCCCAAATCGGCCTTCGCTGCACTAACTCTTCCTCCAGTTGACAGGGATCCAGTGTTCGCTATGAGCACTTCGTTCTTAGACAGCTTTTGCACCTTGGCTGCTTTCTTGTCTCTTCAGTGTGTACACCTAGAAGCCGTCTGAGTAGGAAATAGGACATTTCCAACTCTGTGAAGATCTCAGGTAAAACTCCTTCGGCACCAAGTACCTGCCCGACCATTCTGTCCACTTGGCACAAAGTGGGGTCAATTTTTGTTCCAACTCCAATAAGACCCTCTGGAACCACATACTGAAGATCATTATGCTCCACAAAAAGTGACACAATTATGGAAAAGATTGGCTTGCACATGAATTTTCCTTCACTGTCTTTGGAAGCAATACCAGGTCGGACTTCTATCTCTTGGCCCACCTTTAACACTTCTTTTAGAAGACTACCTCCAGCAACAGCCCCCTTAAGGTCGTCAACCTCACAGCCAGGTTTGTTGACATCAAAGGACCTAATCACAATGAGTCGGGGTTCTGAAGTAAAGTCTCTGGAAGGTAATGGAATTTCTTTACTATGTACTCACAGACCACTTCGATATTGTACTTCAGCTGAACAGAAATCGGACTAATCGGCACTCCTTCTGCCCCTATACCTTGTACAAATGCAAGGATGTGTTCATAGTGTTCTTCAGCCTGCCTTTCTTTCACCAAATGGATTTTATATTGTAGAATCAAAATATGTTTCAGTTTCATGATTTCTATAGCAGCCAGATGTTCAGACATCTGTGGCTGGGGACAAGATTCATTACCAGCTATCCGCAGAAGAGCTGCATCCATCACTGTGGCCCCGTTCAGCATGGTAGCCACCAAAATCTCATGGCCTGGACAGTCCACGAAGGAAACGTGCCTGACTAACTTGAAGTTCCCTTTGGTCCCTGGAACGCCTGTCGGAAACTCATCGGGTGCACTGCTGCCACCAGATCTATAGCATTCTGGTCGAGGGCAGCTTGGGTCATCAAGTTTATAAATCTTAGCATTAGCATATCCAAGTTTGATGGTAATATTTCTTTCTAGTTCGTTTTTGAAGCTGACGGTGTGGACGCCAGAAATAGCTTTTACAACTGTAGACTTCCCATGAGCGTCGTGACCAATTGTACCTGTATTGATGGTGGCTTGTCTGCTGATGACTTCATGCGACAGGGGTGTCAATTTGGTGACATCCAAGGAGGTGAGGTCCTGCTGAGAAAGACGAGGCTGTCCCAGAGTGACTCCAGCCTCGCTCTGCGCCATCTTGCTCATAGAGGAAGGAAGTTGGTCCTACTGCAAGGTTACTTTTTAACTATATGATAGCCCAAACCATTTTTTCAAAATGTATCTGAGCATTTCAGTTGCTCAAAATAGGAACCAAAATTTGGAGTTGTCAGTATTTTTCGTTTAGAAATTTGATGAGGTACAGGATGACTATCTGACTACGGCTTTAAAATGCATTTTCTTGATCATTAGTAACATTGAATATCATTTCATATGTTTTCTGATCTTCCATGTGTATGGTCATAGTACATATACAGAATGCATGCATTTTTAAAAAGCTTTAAAAATTTTGGTCTTTAAAAAATGAGGTGATACTGTTACATATAAAAAATTTAAGATAAAGATTTTCATACCAAAAAAACCCCCCAAACAAACAGAGCAATAGTTACCAGGGTTGGCAGGGGAGGAGAGGGAAGGGGAGTGAGAAGGTAGAGGGTGACACGTTCATTTGGTGAAGGACAAGCCAATCTCCTACAAGAGGAGGATGTCCTACAAAAACGAGGGCACACTGCAAGCTGTGAGAGGGTGGATAGGTTGTTAAATACAAAAGTGAGGATGTGATATGTAACCTCCTACTTAATTCACAATAAAAAGGGCTAAAAAATAGGATGGCTTGTCTTGTTATTATTGATTTGTAGAAATTACTTATATCATTTGGGTGTAAGTCCTTTGGTCCATGGACTTATATAAACACATGAATGTAAATATTTTCTTTTAGTTTGCCATGGTTTTATTTTGTTTATTTGTGTTGTTCATGTATAATCTCCTCTGTGGGTTTTTAAACTTTGTTTATTTGTTTTGGAATTGAGGTATAACAACTTAATTCCAGTGAACTGCATATATCTCAAGGGTGCACTTTAGTGAGCTTTGCATTTTACAGCTCAGTGATTTACATTCATGTAAATAACACTAAATGAAGATATAAACTGCTCCTATAACCTGATAAAGTGCCCTTGTGCTCTTTGGAGTGAATGAGGTTTCCATTCTCCCTTCTATTGTTTGCTAAGCATCGGGCTGCTAGCTTACGGCTCAGCGTTTCAAACCCACAGGACGCTCACGGCAGAAAGATGAGGCTGTCCCTGTCCACAGGTCCAGCCCTGGAGTCACTGTGGAGCAGGTCCACTCTGTCCCACAGGGTCACAGGGGACAGAATCTACTCACTGGCAGCAGGTTTGCTTGGTGGCTTCTTGTTTTGAAGTTGTCAGTTTAAAGTTTTTACAAAATTTCATTTGATTTACTTTTGCTATTTGGTGTTTTTAAAGTAACATTTTATTTTATAGTTTTCTACTTTTTGATGATGGCTACCTTTTTTAAATGGAATTGACTTTTTAATTTTTGACTTCGTATGAAAGGAGCCTGTCTGCTGCTGTCTTACAAGCACTGGGCTGCTTACTATAGATTAGCTGTTTAAACCCACGAGCTGCTCTGAAGGAGAAAGATGAGGTTTTCGGCTTCTTGCAAAGGTTTTCAGCCTTGGAAAAACCTGCATAGGGGCTGCTATGAGTCAGAACCAACTTAATAGCAGTGGGTTGGAATGAAAAAAAAATTATTCTAGGCACAATCAATATACTTTAGCATGTGAATTATTTATAAACCCACAGCTATCGAGTTGATGATGCCCAGGTAGAATGGCATCTGTGGGTTCTGAGACTGTAACTCTTGAGGGAGTAGAAAGCCTCATCTTCCTCCCTCAGAGCCACTGGTGGTGTTAGAACTGCTGATCTTGGGGTTAGCAGCCTCCTGCTTCACCCCTATGCCGCCAGTAACTGCTTAGATGAGTAAAAAGGTTACCCATTAATAGAAGATCAGTTTAAAACCCGCTTAGTTACTGGAATTAAGTCAACATCTATTTAGTGTTCCAGATCCTTGACTGACTATCAAGTGATTAGATTCTAAATTTATTTAATTTTTTTCCCTCATACTTATTGTGTCCCCTCTACAAGAATGCTGATTTCATAATGGCGGTGACCTGGTATAAACAGAAGATTCTAAGTACACATTGCCTGTTGAATAAATGCATTACATTGACCTGCCCTGCCTCATCATACCCCCAAGGTGCACAGGAAACCAGTGTGGGTAGGTAGGTGAAGGACGTGCTTCCAAGAGATATACACGGTGGTGTGGTTCTCAGGAGCACTTTCCTCACGTAGTCTGTCTCAGTGCCGGAAGATTTTATAACGGAATCTTTCAAATGGAGGTTTTCTCTTGGCTGCTGCCTGCCAGGTTAAGGAGCCCTGGCGCTGCAGTGTTTTAAGTGTGGGGCTGCTAACCACAAGGCGCATGATTCCGACCCATCAGCCGCTCCACAGGGATGAGAGGACGCTGCTCTTTCAAGAGTTCAAAACCAAACTCACAGCCCTGGAGTCAATTCTGACTCAAAGTGAGCTACCTTGCGTGGGTTTCTGAGACTACCTGTTTTGAGAGTGGAAAAAACAGGGTTTGTCCCGCTGAGCTGCGGGGGCTGGCTTTCCAAGTGTCGGCCATGAGGATTGCAGCCACTACACCAACGAAACTCCTTATACTCCTGTTAATCATCAACATTGACAGCCTCGGAAATGGGGCTGCCTCCGAACGAGGGTGGCTTTACCCTGTCTCGTGGGGTGGTTGTGAACCATAATCCACCCAGTGGCAGTGCGTTTGCTTGGAATTGCTCTGGAGCAGCCTCAGAGCGTTGTCTTACTGTGTTAGTTTCCCAGGACGACTGGGCTGAAATACCACAGGTCAGTGCCTCTCAGAACTGACATTTACGGTCTCACCGTTCTGAAGGGTGGTAGTCAGGGGTCCAGACGTCAACTGTGTGGATGCTTTTGACGGTTTTGAGGGAGAATCGGTCCATGACCACCAGAGACTAGCATTTGGTAGGCTTCGCATGACTTGCAGCTAGAGCATCATACGGTGTCCTTCCTCGGTCTCTCTGTTTCTTTTCTTGTCTTCTTTTACAAGGACACAGCTATATAGGATTAGGACCCAGCACATTCCTGTACAGGCAGTCCTCAGTTTATGAAAGTGTTCCTTTCTGACATTGGTTCTCACATAGAGACCACTGTTTTCATTATTATTGCATTTTATGAATGTATTTTTATTATAAATCTGACCTTTTTATCCTTTGGGAGATTGGAAAAATGACAGGTAAGAGTATAGCAACATTTTAATACATAAAAAATACTGCCATCAAGTTGATCCAGATAGAGTAATCCTATAGGACAGAAGAGGACTCCCCAGGTGGGTTCCTGGGACTGTAACTCTCTAGAAAGTCTCATCTCCTACAGAAAGGTTGGCGGTTTTGAACCGCTGACCTTGCAGTTAGCATTCCAACAATAAACTACTACACCACCATTTTCCCACCCCCCTGTATGCAGTTTCCCATAACTTCTCAGGAAGCAATGCTCTAGATGCACCACAGCAAAATACACATGGTTCTAAGTGCTGTTCATAATAACCTGAATATGTCATACCTAAGTCAGGGTCTACCTGAATAACATCCAATCACCCTACTTGATAGAATTTTCATAAAACCTATTTTCAAATCATGTCACATTCATGGGGAACAGGTGTTCAGATTTCTGTATATTTCTTGTGGGGGGTGGGGAGGGACACAATTCAACCCACGACCCTTACTCAGGAGGGCTTCTCAATAAGAGTTCATCTCCTCAGCACATTGGCACATATTGATAGTGCATAGGAACAGAGGTAAACTTTGAGTCTTAAGAGGAACAGCTACACAGACCGATCTTTCCCTTGATCTAGTGTCCTCAATCATATTCTTTTTTAGAATAGGTTTTCGACAGATTTTTATGCCAGCTAGTAGGAAGTATTGTCTGGATTGCAGTAAACCACTCAAATTTGTATGTCTTTTGAATACATAACGATGCGTCTAACAAGGGTCCTCAACTCCATCCTTAAATCTTAGGTATCAATGATATCTCTCTCCAATGTTCTGTTGGGATCTTATCATGGCCTACACTCTGCTCTGGCTTCTTACCTTCAGAGCTATTATGAATACCTGTACCCACCATGCCTTATCACAGGACAGACATTTTAAAAAAAGTGTTCTTAGAAAACATGGTATGTTCATGAGAGAATTTCAGTATTTCCATGGATGCTGACTTGCTGAACATATCAGTTGTATTACAACAAGCCCTCTATTTTTGTAACTGATTTCAATATTCGATAACTCTGTGTAGATAATCAAAGTTCTCATTATGTGCCTTTCCTATGTGCCTCTCCATTATAGACCAGAAAATATGAGTTATTTTCTTCTGTAGTATAACCATTTATATATCTTAAATCAGTAAGTTATGCTGAACATCCTCTTTTCCATATTGATGCAATACCAATATCTTTAATGTTTTCATGCACATCTGATTTTCTAATTCCTTTAGTTATTTTTGCTACTGTGCTTAGAAGTACTATAAATTGGACTATATCCAGTACTTCAGTTGAACCAGTAATGTCACGTTTAAAAGCAGTGATTTTAGCTGTAAATTTCTTTTAGAGATCTCTTCATTTATGCATATATGAAAAAATGTGATTAGGTTTTCATGAGTTGTGATTTTCCCCCTATCTTTCCTCTTTTCAATAAGGAAGCTATGAATGAGCTCCAGCCACATATGTGTATGTGGCATGTTACGTAGTTGAATAAACACAGCTGCGCTTATTAAATGGTATGACCATATAAACACATATGCATATGCACATGAGCACACACACACACACCCATTACACACACATTGGCATACCTGACTTATTCAGACAAATCCTAGCAAGATATTTATTCGAAGAAGCTATAGTGTGGTCCCTCAAGTATGTCCTTTCGCTTTGTTTATCAGGGTCTTGTGTTCCTTGGTGGTGTAGACACACAACTCTTTTCAGGGATCTTGGCACAAGGAGATTTAAAAAGTTTGTGGAAAAATTCCATTATCTTTCAATTTCATTTTTTTACACCAAATGTTTGAGTTTCCACAGTACATTTCTTTTTATTTTTACCCTTTCGATTGCCTTCTCTTCTGTTCCAATATGGCAAACAAATCCCACACCTCTGTGCAAGTCCTGGCTGAATGATGTGGGACAGAAGTCAAGAACTACAGAGTAGAAAAGCATTTTCAAGATGTAAAACCACTTAAAGATGACGTTTTCTCTCTACTCCAGTCTTTTAAGAATAAATATTGTACACAAATTGAGGGGGGGATTAACATGTTATGCGTATTTCCTAAGTCCCTGAATGTTTTCAGAGGGTTAAATACATATGAAGAAAAGTGGTTGAGCATTTATTAAACATCTTTCATTCCTCTAAAAAGATAGACTATTTACTGGGTTATAATTTATTATTTTACTTCTCTATCTTTTCAACTTGATTATGAATAAGAACCACTGCTTCACTAAACTATGGTATCCCCAGAGAGAAATATAGTCCCTGGAATATATGACTCACTCAATTAATAAAATTATGCAGAATGAATAGATTCTACGATAATCTCAGAGCCAACTCATGATAGAGGCAATAGGCTGTGAGTAGTGCAAAGTTTTTGTCTTTACCTGACGAATAACATTGCTTTTGTTGGGTCACTGATAACCTCCATAACATGAACACCGGTGGATACTTTCAGTCCTTTATCTTTCTGCCGTTCATCAGTCCAAGAAAGAAGCTCAGAGGAGCTACGAGAAAGTGCAATTTGACAGAGTTGTACACTCTAGCTTACTCGGAGGTAGGTTTGTGTTTGTTTGCTTGTAAGTATGTTCTGTAGTTTCCTTTGGTGGACCTTCCTCTTCTTGCTGATCACTAAATTTTGATGCATTCTAAAGTGTAGGCCTCAACTTCCTTATTTTGTCAGTAAATACTAAATCATCTTGAATGCCAGCCATGCATTGATGACTACCAAATCAATGTTTTCAACTATGACCTTTGCCTCAAACTCCATCCACATGCGTCTCACTATCTATATGACTACTTCAACTGTATGCCTCAGAAAAATGTTAATTTTGCCTTTACCTCTAGCCAAACTCTTTTGTCCTTTCCTCTATGTTTGTCTAGTATTTACCTCTTTCAGCAAATGGTAGGATGTTTGCCTCCATAAATTACCTCAATCTCTCCAACTGCTCAGTTAAAATAATTAGGCTTATTATTTATTCTTCCAAATTGAATCCTGCTGTCTCCAAATAGCATATAGAATTTCATAAAATCTCACACTTTTTATTGCTACCAGTCTACTCCAATACTTGATCTTTCTCCTCACTTCCTTCTACTGATCTCTGTTCTTATTCCTTCTTCTTCGTGTCCCACAGTTTACTCTCTACATAGTAGTCTATTCATTCTTATGTGATTGTATCAAATTCTCCCTGCTCTGACTCCACTCTCTCCCCCTTGCCCCTCCCTCTCTCTGCCCAAACCGCAATGATTTTCTTGCTCTTCCTCCCGTCAACCATGTTCTGACCTCAAGGTTTTTGCAGCTGGTGCGTTCCCAAAATTCTCTTCCTTGGGAATATACCTGGCTTACCCTTCCACTTTAATTTTACATGGTCACTTTGGCAATGACTCCGTCTGTACAACCTGTCTCATTCTGTGTCTCTTTACCCTGCTTGAATTATTTTCGTAGTCCCTGCTTTGGTTGCCATTAACGTCTTTTTTTAAAAAAAATTTTTCAGTATAATGTGATCCTTGGGATTACAGCAAATTGGTCAGATTTGTTTTCTGCTGTTTCTTGGGAGTCTGGAACAGTTACCTGGCAGATTATACACACTCAAAAATGTTTGTTGTATAGATGAATGAAGTAAATCTTCATTTACTTCAGATATTTATTGTCCTGGAGTATAATTGATTCTTTATAACCTTAAGAAATAATCCCTGCCAATATTCTGTGATATACAACATTCAATTTTGGCAAAGTGGATAAATTTACAAAAAAATCAAAAATATTTCTGGAGGGATAAAATGTCAAACTTTCTTTGAAGTTTTATTATTAGGAATAACTTGATTGAGGACAATTGGAAGAAAATGACATTAAAAGCCCTCAAAATGAATTCATAAGAAAAAGGATTCTGGTGTTGACTGGAGATTTTGAAATTTGCAGCAGAAGCAAAAATCTTCCTTGGGCGAAGTGCTTTAGAATTACTAACACGCCACGGGAAGAATGATTGCTCTTGGCCATATAAGCTAAACACAACCAAAGGTTTTTAGTCCCACGTATGCAAGGCTGTCCACCCCATTCACCCTCCATCCCTAGCCCCAGGCGACAACGGAGTATAGTTATGTGGCAGCTGCAGAAGCAATGACAACTGAAGGGGGCAGACATGCAGTTCTTTGTCTGGCATTTAGAGGGATGATTGACACCATTGAATCAAACCAATATTAGTATTTCTTGGGCAATTTGAATGGGTCATCTTAATAAACTGAACAACAGATGCAATTGTATCTCTGCTTTTGTTTTTCAAAATTTGGAATAATTAAAAACACCAATGCATTAAAGATCTTCTAAATTTGATTTTATAATGTTATATTTTAATTTTTAAGTGTTATTATTTATTAATTTCGGTTTAAATGTCTATTAAATTATTTTGAAGTTGGCATGGTGCAAAACGCAAATAAGTAAGCTGGGCATCAAGAGTATGAAAGATAATTTAGATGATTTCCCTATTTTTGATTTTATTTTTTTCTCAAGGTCAAATAGGAAGTCAGTAGTAGAGCCACAAAAAAAAGGGGGGGGAGGGATTTTAGATCTCATAATAGAATGTGCCTTTCATGTACTTTATTGCCCTTTCACATAGAACTCCAAGTGTATATTTTATTTAGCAACTTCTGTTTGCTACGACACATTTTTTAATGCTAATGATGAAAAGCTATTTAGAGATTTATAACATCCCTGTTAATGCAACATAACACTTATTGCAATAGAAGCCTTGTATATTGTTAGTAATAAATCTCATTGCTTTGATTTCATAACTTCACAGACATGAAGAAAAATGTTTTTTATACCCTTTTCATCACTTGTTTGTGGTGGCTTGTTGCTGTGATACTGGTAGCTATGTAACCGATATTTCAAATACTATCAGGGTAACCCAAATTAAACAGATTTCAACAGAGATGCTAACGGACTGGAAAGAAGGAACAGGCTGTTCTCTTCTGAGGAATTAGTCAATGAACATGTTATAAATAGCAGCAAACACTGTCAGATACAGATACTGGAAACCTCAGGAATAGCAGCAGAAACCTGTGGGAGATGCTGGCAGAGGATGAGCCCCTCAGGTCAGAAGGCACTGAAAGAGCTGGGTCTCAAAGCAGAGTGACCATAATGATGTGGCTGGAATAAGCCTTCTGAAGTAACACTGTCAGGACCTTCATTTGCTGATGGGGCAGGACTCAACATGAAAAGAAATCACTCCAAATATCTACTAATCATTGGAGATGGGAATGTACAGTATGAATCCGGGAAAATTAGGTGTTATCAAAAATGGAATGTTTAAAGATTGATATGATAGGCATTAGTGGGTTGAAATGGACTAAAATTGGCCATTTTGAATCTGAAAGTCATATGGTTTACT
>NW_022111366.1:3681353-3683310 GCF_000313985.2 Echinops telfairi
AACCACTAAAGTTGGCGATGAAGAAATTTCAGCGTCTTCCATCTGAAAGTGACCAATCATGTAATCAAGATGCTCCGATAACTACTGCTGATTGGAATTCCAGAGTTAGAAACACCGAAGAAGGAACAGTGGTTGGAAATTGTGGCCTGGGGGATAGACATGAAGCTGGAGATTGCTTGATAGAATTTTCCAAGACCAATGATACATATTTTATTATCACAAACATCTTTTTTCAACAACATTAATGGCGACGATATACATGGACTTCGCTAGATGGAATACAAATCAAATTGTTTACATCTGTGGGGCGAGATGATGGAGAAGCTCAATATCAGCACCTAAACCAAGGCCATGTGTTGACTCTACAATAGACCACCAGTGTCTCATATTTAGTTTCAGGTTGAAGGTAAAGAACATTAAAATAAGTCCATGTAGCCAAAATGCAAGCTTGAATATATTCCACCTGCATTTTGAGAACATCTCAAGAACAGCTGTGACGGGTTGAATATTAAGGACAGAAGACCCGGTGCGCTGTGGGATGATACCAAGAACAGCATGCAGGAAGAAAGTAAGCGGACATTGAAAAGAGAGGAAAGAAAAGATCAAAGTGAATGTCAAGATAGACTCTGAAACTTGCTCTAAGTATTAGAGCAGCTAAGACAGATGGAAGGGATGATGCAGTAAGAGAGCTGGACAGAACATTGGACGACAAAGGAAAAGCATTCTAATAAAATGTGCAAAGACCTGGACTTCGACAACCAGAGAGGAAGAGCACATGCAGCGTGTCTTAAAGTAAAAGAACTCAAGAAAAAAAGTCACGTTTCACGTTGAAGATTGAAAGGTTCTGGGAGCAAAAGATTGAACAATGCAAGAAGCATCAAAATAAGATGAAAATAATATAGTCACTGTCCTGAAAAGATCTAGACAACATTCAAGCCATTCAAGAGGTTGCATATGATCAAGAACCAATGGTACTGAAGGAAGAATTATAAACTGCGCTGAAGGCTAATATTAGCCAAAAAGAATGCTGCAGGAATTGAGGGAGTACCAATTAAAATGCTTCAGCAAGCGGATGAAACACTCACTGGTCTATGCTAAGAAACAAAGAAGACAGCTCCTCCATCAACTGGTTGGAAGATATTCATTAATTATACCCATTCCAAAGAAATGTGACCCCATAGAACACACTAAGTATACCACAACATCATTGATATCACATGCGAGTAAAATTTTGCTGAAGATCATTCAACAGTACTTGTAGCAGCATATTGACAGGGAGTTGCTGGAAATAGAGGCCAGGTTCAGAAGAGGACATGAAACAAGGGATGTCACTGCTGTTGTCAGATGGATCTTGTCTGAAAGATAATTACTTGTGCTGTATTGACTAAGCTAAGGCATTCGACTATGTGGATCATAATAAGCTATTGATAGCCTTGGGATGCATGAGAATTCAAGAACACATTATTGTGCTTATAGGAAACCTGTACATGGATCAAGAGGCAATTGTTCAAACAGAACAAGGTAACAGTACATGATTTAAAATCAGGACAGGTTGTGCCCAGGTTTTATCCACTCACCATACTTATTAAACCTGAATTCTGGGCAAATAATCAGAGAAGCTGAATTATGTGAAGAAGATCGAAGGATCAGAATAAGAGGAAGGCTCTTAACAACCTTAGATATGTAGAGGATTGAACCTTGCTTTCTGAAAGTAAAGGCCACTTAAATGTTTGGTGATAAAGATCGTAGTCTTCAGCATGATTTATAACTTAATGTAAAGAAAACCAAAATCCTCATGACTGGACCAGTAGGTAACATCATGATAAATGGACAAAAGAAAGAAGTTTTCATGGATTTCATCTTGCTTGGGTCCACAATCAAAGTTTATGGGAGCAGCAGTCAAGAGATCAAATGATACACTGCATTGGGTAAGAGCTCTTTAAATTATTGAAAAATG
>NW_022111366.1:3684754-3695937 GCF_000313985.2 Echinops telfairi
ACTCAAGTACTCTCTCAATGCAAGAACACTTTGTTCGAATAACCTGGCATTTCATGATGCTCAGCTTCCCGACATGATCTATGAAGATAAAATGGGTGCATAGCAAATGCGGTGAAGAAAGCTGATGGTGCCTAGATATAGTGTCTGGGGTCTTAAAGGCTGTAAGATAAACAAGTGTCTATCTAGCTGGGAAGCAACAAAGCCCACACAGGAGAAGCACACCAGTCTGTGTGATTATGAGGTGTCGATGGAATCAGGGATCAGGCATCAAAGACCCAGAACAAAAAATCATATCTATGTGAATGAAGGGGAGTGAGGAGTGGAGACCCAAAGCCCATCTGTAGACAATTTGAATATCCCTTAACAGAAAGGTCACGAGAAATAGACAAGCGAGTCAGGGTGCAGCGTAGTACCGATGAAGCATACAACTTTCCTCTAGTTCTTTAATGCTTCCTCCCCCCTGCCACTATGATTACCCTATTTCTACCCTACAAATCCGGCTAGACCAGAGCATGTACACGGGTACAGATATGAGCTGGAAACACAGGGAATCCAGGACAGATAAACCCCTCAGGACAAATAATGAGAGTAGTGAAACCAGGAGGTTAGGGGGAAGGTGGGGGAACAAATGGGGAACTGATCACAATGATCTACCTATAACCCCCTCCCAGGAGGACAGACAACAGAAAAGTAGGTGAAGGGAGACATCACTCAGTTTAAGACAGCAAAAAATAATAATAATTTATAGATTATCAAGGGTTCATGAGGGATGGAGGGTGGGAAAGGGAGCGGAAAAATGAGGAGCTGATACCAAGAGCTCAAGGAAAAAGAAAATGCTTTGAATATGACAATGGCAACAAATGTACAAATGTGCTTGACACAATGGGTTGATGGATGGATTGTGATAAGATCTGTATGAGCCCCCAATAAAATGGTTTTAAAAAACGAAACAAAGAAAAAGGCAGACCTGTAAACGATTAAGGAAAAGTAATAATAGAATGGTATTTTTGGCTCTTAGTCAATTTTCCTATTGTCAATTCATTGAGAAAATTAGTGAAATGAAGCTTGATTTGTTAATCAACTAGTGTTTGACTGACTTGACCCCCTAGAAGCATTAAGCAAGCAGAAAATTTTAGTAACTCTTACTGTATTATGTTTGTAACTATTACCAATTAAATATATCAAATCCGAGATATTCAGAAAGTACTGCTTTGCCAGTGCTAAATAAATATATTCTGCATACATAAATGTTTGAATGAAACAATTAATTCCATGCCTTTTCAAATTTTAACATGTGTGTACAGATTTTATACATATTTTACAAAGATTCAGATTATGGAATGCAACTTGAGCAAATTCAGTCTAATATGGGATTTGAGATTCGGTGTGTCTTAAAAGTCCTGGGGAGATGCCTATGTTGCTGATCCAGAAAAAGTGTTCTCAGAGAACAATGTTGATAGCACAGGAATTGTTAAGAACAGTTTCATTGGCACATAATCCACACATCATGCAAAAGTTCAATCGTAGCAAAGAGTTGCATAATCTTTACCATAATGAACTTTAGAACATTTACTTTTCTCTTGTACTCAGAGTTATTAGCTCCCTATTTTCTCACAATTCCTTACCATACCCCCAAGAAACCATCATTCCAATCACTCTCTCCATAGATTTACCTATCCTGAACTTCGCTTATGGAAAACATACCCCAAACAAACAAACATTATAAGACTAATAACCAAGTAAAGTAGAGAAAAACCTCAATACAAAAGAATGGTTTCTACAATAAAACTTCATATTATCAGCCATCAGTTGGGTAAAACTTAAAAAAAATCATTTGAATCTTCCTTTTGTTATCTTTTAAACAAGGACAGTGATAGCTCCCTCATGGATGGTTATGTGAACCAAACGACAAAAGAAGTTTGAAAATATTTTTTAGCTTGAACACGTTCTGCAGATATAATCCCCCTTTATCACAATTATTATTGTTATCGGTCTTTAGTAAGCTGACAATCGGTGAAGATGATCTCACTATGAACGTATAACAACTTTATTAGCAAATTAAGTGAATGAATATTGTGAGATGTGATTGTCCCTGACTCGAGTGCTTACTGGGACACATGGGCATCCGCCTGGGCAACATGTTCCTCAACCACTAATGCAATGAAGTGTGTGATCCTATTCCGTCAGATGGTTTACAACAGCATGCTTTTTCTCTGTAGCATGTTATTATTTACAAGATCACAGTAAAAAAATGAGATGCCATTTTATAACAAGAGCCCACAGCTAATATTTTATGGACAGCACACAAAGAGATTGGGAATTGATGATTTATAGATCAGGAAATAACACTTAATCAACTTTCCTGACTTCCGAAACCACAATGGACAGTTTAGCACCACCTTTGGGTTGACAGCTCTGTCCATATTAATGGTAATACCTTTTCAAGCTGAAATAGGATATGCACACTCTTGGCGGTGCTATCTGGGAATTCTCCCAGCACGACTGAGGAGCCAACGGCAAACTGCTGCTGCCCATCTGTCAGAAACATCATGTGTTCTGACTGCAAACATCGTCCCTGGAGTTCACTGTCACAGGATAGCACTGTATCCACATAACTGTAAACAGCATCTGATTCTGACCCCCTATCTCATGCCCACTAAATACTACATGAGGTCACAAGCATTTGAGTAACACTCACACATGTATATTTTTATTTACAGTGGGTTGAAGTAATGAATGTGCCCAGACTCTATAGATTTAAAGAGCTTGGAAAGTAGATTCCGAGAAGAGCCACGAGCATTTAAATATTTGATCAATATGAATATACATGTGAATATACATGTAAGATAAATAGGAAAATAATGAGAGAGTGAAATCCAAGAAGGACTTAATACATTTCCTTATGCAAAACTTAGAACCAAATTCCTCATTATATCTAATGATTTACTTTATATTTTCCTAGGGATTTTCTTGTATTCATTTTATAACATGTATCTAATTCAATCCTACGTGAAGCTACTAATTACTTATTTTATCTAGTAGGTTGTCTCAATATACACCTTATGTATCCTGGTTATCTCCCAAAGTCACAACAGCAAAGTTTTATTTTTATAATTTTTTGCTGAATAAATGAATGGTCAATGAGTGAACCACTAGTAATATATATAATTAATGTAGGTTTAGGAAGTCCCAGAGACTGTGATGGAAAAGACTAGAATCCACTATGGTCTACAATAGTCTCTAATGGTCCTGGCATTCACATATGGAGTAATTTCCAGATACTCAGAATTGTTTTCTGAAAAACATCAGATTTATGAGCAAACTACCACTCAGGATAGTTTAGGCTTTCTATTAAACCAAAGATACACTATTAACTACTTCTAGGGTTGGGTATCTCTGAGCTCATCTCTAAATCAGAAACAGGCTTTACCCATTCTTCGGGTTCTCCCACGAGAAGCCACCCTTGATATGAGTTGCTAATTAGTCATTGACAGCCTCTCTGGCACAGCTGATGTTTGAGACAAATGGGAGAACTAGTCCCATGTACATTCTCCTGCCACTCCGAAACTGGTCTGTCAATGGTCCCTGATGGTTTCATGATTATTACCTTAAAGGAGACCTTTCAAAGCTATCTAACTGTGCAGCAACGAACCTAGTTGACTATTCTCTCCTTTTAGAAAAGTTTGTTGTCTACTATTTATTTTGCTATATCAGACATAAATGTATTGTCTTACAGTTTAGGAAGTTAAAAGTATGAATTCAGGGTGCCAACTCTAAGGGAAGTTTTCTCTCGTCAACATGTGTGGGCTTGATAGTCTGTTGGAGGTCTCCGTGTGCCTAGGTGTCAATCTTCCCTTGGGCTGAGAGAGTTCACAGTGCAGGAACCCTGGGTCCAAAGGATGTGCTCCACTCTTGGTTCTTCTTTCTTTGTGTAAGTAAATCTCTCTGATTTCTCCTGGCTTATTTAAACTCTTATATCTCAGAAGAGATTGACCAACGATACAACTTAAACCTGTCGATAGCATCCTGTTCTATGAAAATTAAAACAGCAGTTTAAAAATGACGGGAAATCCACTACATTTACCCTTATACAACAAGAAATATTAGCAAATAAGACTAAAAAAAAAACAATCCTCACACTCACTGCCATCAAATCAATTCTAATTTTTAGTGACCCTATAGGACAGGGTAGAACTGCCCCTGTGAGTTAGTGAGACTAATGCTACAGAAGTAGAAAGCCTGATCTTTTTTTCCCACAGAGCAGCTGGTGGCTTTGAACTGCTGTCCTTTTGATAAATAGCCCAATGAGTTACCACTATGCCACCAAGGTTCCTATATACCAAATAGCTGGTATTATTTATGTATGATGGTAAAATGGAAGCAGTAGGTTTAAAAACTGATATTGCAGAATCCAATCATATTTCTATTTTATCTAACCCTCCAGAGAAAATTACATGGGGATTTCTAAATTGTCTGATTATACTTTTTTTTTTGCCACTTCAACCATGCTCCCATGAACGGTTCATAACCCGTACTTCCCTCTACCCTCCCTGTGCTGTTTTCTGAACTTTGCCCAGACTCCAGTGCTGGGAAGCCTGACAAGGACTCCTTCCTAGCCAGGAGAAGTTGTCATCAAGTTTCTCCGAAATCTTTCACTATTCAGAAAGAGTTTATGTTTTACCAAAAGAATTCACCTTGGGGCCCTTTCCAATAACCAACTCTCCAAGGAAATTTAATAACTGATTCAATTAATCAAAATTAGATTTACTCACATTGGGAAAACATATTTACA
Source organism: Echinops telfairi (assembly GCF_000313985.2). Taxonomy (NCBI): domain Eukaryota; kingdom Metazoa; phylum Chordata; class Mammalia; order Afrosoricida; family Tenrecidae; genus Echinops; species Echinops telfairi. The sequence continues at coordinate 3,689,547 of NW_022111366.1, forward strand.
GTCCTACCTTACTTTATGTAACTGGCAGGTCCCAGAATCAGATTTAAATGGTAAGTTGAATGATAGTTCAAATATACTTACCAATTTCCTAAGGAAAACATGAACATGCTTGTAAAATGAGCATCTGATAGTATGTTTTATAATTTTGGCTTTTTGTATCAAATTTACTTAGTTTGGGAAGCACATCTATGCAGGCTAGTGAAGAAGGGAGGGAGAAGACAGGATTAACACTGGTTAAGGACCTGCCAGGCGTCAGGAATCACACCCGAAACTGGGACCTCCCATTGTCATGAAACTTGTGTTATGATTGACAGAACCCAGCAGTTTTTAGTTCATGGTTCCAATAGTTTTACTTCTCCAAGTCCAAGTACCTTTAACTTGAATTTGCTTTCACCTCAGGAGATTGGTGACAGAGAGATTCCTGGTTGTCAATCCTGTTTAAACATATATTTTTTTTCCCATTCAGCATCTTCCTGTCCCCACTTCCTAATATATCATGAAAGAACAAAGCTCATGATCAAACTTGCCAAGATTTACTACTAGGCAAATAATTGAAATAAATATAAAATATATATAACAGTATATATAGAGAGATCTATATTTCTAGAGAGAGAGAGATTTAGATTTGTGTTTCTGCCTCAATAAATGTAATTTTGTTTAAATGGTAGGAACCACTTGGGACTACTTTGCCTAACTCTTAATCCTTAACAAAATTCTAGTCTCCACCCCCTGGGAACTCATTCCTTCTATGTCCCTGGCTCCTTGTCAGCCTCTTGGCTACCATCTGGTTGAGAGGACAGCCTCTCAACTCCACTTGTCATAGAGATGCGGGGGTGGTCTGTTGTCCACAGTTCCCACTTCTTTGACAAGTGTTTCTTCTCTAGGAGCATAATGAGGTATGAAAGACACTGGAGAGTACTTAACTGCATTAACATTTATAGAAGAATCCAGGCCCCACCCAGCACTCCAGTCACCCTCCAACCATCCCAGAGCCCACACTCAGGCAGGCCTACAGATAGGAACAGCAGCACACGTGTTAACAACTTGGCGGCTGCAGTATGCCAGACCCCAGGAAGCAACAAGATATTTCCCTCAGGGAGGCCCTGGCTTGGGACTTCCCTTCCTTTTCTAAGTCAACAAAAACCCCGTTTCCTAACTCACAGATCACAGAATAAGCCAAATATCTGTGTTTTTCTTTAACCTTCCTTTCTTAGTGGAAAATGCCCTGTTATACATAATGTCTACAGCTAGGTTGTGTTGACTTTACTCTCATTAATGGCTCTAACTCATAAAAATGCATTGGGGATTTTTTAAAAGTTCACCAGAAAAATAAACAAATACACAAGCTCTAGTTCTGACTCCAGGGCACAGAGCAAACAACTTACTCTCTTGAGTAAGAGTCTTTAATTATGTTTCATATAATATAAGGAGCTCTGGGGGGAAATGTGCAACAGAGTTGGCAATCAGATAGCTGATATATATATATATGTCAGCATGTGGATACATATATAAGCATATATACATATATAAGCATATATATATATATATTTACTCATTGAAGAATGAGGATAGTGAAATTGATAAACAAGCTTGAGCTATCCCTTGGTACAAAATAGGCTGACCAAAATTTTAAGTAACATGGACTATTAAAGTCCACATCTAAAGACTGGCAGTTAAAGCCGCTCAGTATCGCCACGGAAGCAAGGCTTGGCAAGCTGCTTTCATAAAACTCAAAGCCAAGAAAACCCTATGGACCTCAGTTCTACCTGTAGTTCATGGGGTCACCAAGCTTAATTTTCATTTTTTAAAGGTGTAAAAATTTTACATCTCATATTTTAAGTTATCTTTTAAAGAAGAGAAAGAAAATGAGGTAAAAGAGAAATGGTCAGATATGCCCTATTGTGTTTCTACAATGGGAGGCATTGTCTCTGGGTTCGCTGCAGTTAGCATTCAGATATAGGCTTTCACCTGGGACACACAGGCACAGCCACAATGTAGGTGAACAGTCCCAGCCTTTTTGAATCATAGGAAACCTTTAACCTTCAGTGTTTGCCCCATGCAGTGTGTTTCAGCATAGCCTGGACATGTTTGCTACAGAAATTAGTTATTCCAGCCATCTCCAGCCATATGTCTCCCAAACACTTTGTACATTTCAGATTTGCGACATAATCCTATCACTGCCATCACCTTCCTCCTACTTTGGCCATCCCCATCCAAGACCAATTTCATCTCTGAGGTCTTGTCTTTAAATGCCCAATGATTTTCTTCTCTTTTGAACCCTTTAGTACCCCATTGTCACACAATTTACAGAGGGGTACTGTTATTTCTCTTGATGTGTGCAAAGATCTTCCTTCCTGGACTTAATTATGAATTCTAGAAAATGATATTCATTTGTAACTCTTTACTGTTTAGCGTTTTGCCTTATACTGAGCAGGTACCAAGCAGGCTGTCTTACAGGAATGCAATTGAACCAAGGAAAATAGTATGCTTAGTCTATTTCAAACTAGTGACAGAGTCCCTGAGTAGCACAGATACTTAAGGATGGAAGATGTTCAAGTCCACCCAGTGATGACAGAAGAAAAGCCTGCATGCTGACAAAAACCAGCCATTGAAAACGTAAGAAATATTATTTTCCCCTGACACACATGAGGTCATCATGACAGTGGTTGTGTGTGTGTGTATTAATCAATTGTAAAATGTACCTCTTGCTATTATTTTTCTAAAGGAAAATAGTTAGTTAATCTCAGTGGGGTACATTTCTGATTGGTCAGTAAAGAAATTATAGGCAGCATCTTGGTTAATAGACTAGTAATTGCCCAGATTAAAAAGATTGTGATAAATCCCACTGCAGAAGGGTTGTGTTTGGTAGGCATGTGGGTTGTTAGTGTAGCGTATTCAGGAAGATCCTCACAGAAATATTTGAAAAGACATCCAAAGAAAATGAAGAAACGAGCTTCTGGGTTATTTGAGGAAAGAGAGTTTCAGGGAGAATGTGTAACATGTGTGACGATGGCATGGTGGAGGCAAGTTTAGTGGTTTGAGGAATAGTAAATAGGCCAGCATATGCTGAAGAGATTGACTAAATGATCATAGATAAAGTCAGATCATTATAAGAGTCTAGGTCATATAAGATGTAGGGCATTTGGTTTTTACTCTGGATGAGTACAGAAACCACTGAGATATTTGGTAAGGTGAACAAGGTTGCATTTTTGAAAATTTCATTGCAAAATTTAATTTTATGTTAGAGAACATTATTGATCATCATCTGGGGTATAAGGTATTTCTATTGATAGTGCCATTAATTTAGCCAATGGCATAGAATTTAAAACTCTGTTGGGAAAAAGACATTATACATTTGTGGGCTGGCTACGAACCTCAATATATGAAATGATAACTTGTACAGATTAAACCCTTTTCTTTTATTAAAAGATCATTTTATTGGGGGCTCTTACAACTCTGATTACAACCATACATCAATTGTATCAGGCATGTTTGTTCACATGTTGCCATCATTCTTTTCTAGACAGTTACTTTCCATTGAGTCTTTGGTATCAGCTCCTCTCCCCCACCCCACCCTCACCCTTGTGGCCCCTTGATAAATTATAATTATTACTATTTTCACTATTTTCATACCTTACACTGACAGCTGTCTCTCTTCCCCCATGGTTTCTGTTGTTTGTCCTCGTGGAAGGGGTGTGTGTGGTTAATTGTCGATCATCACGATTGGTTCCCCCTTCTCTCCCCACCTTCCTCCTACCCTTCTGGTATTGCTATTCCCATTCCTGTTCCTGGATTCTGTGTGTCCTGAGCTCTGATCTCTCATCTGTACCTTTGCACATACTCCGGTCTAACCCACAGTGAAAGGCAGTACTCAGGTCATGATAGTGGGTGAGATTAAACTCTTAATTTACACACACAATGGGAATTGGTGACAGAGTAAAGCTTCCAATAACATGCATTCACAATGGCAGAACTCTGAGAAAGCATTGAACTAAGTATATGATAGTCTCAGCCCCCTATTCATTGAGCACCCTCGAGGCAAGAGATCCACATCAGAATCCAACAATGGTCTGTTCTATAAGCTTGGGATATCAGTCATCTGGTTTTAAAATACTACGGAGTTTCAGTCTTAAAACAGGTAAATGGATCCAAGGTTAGCAGGTAATGTGGCAGTTTGCTGATGACTCGTAGGATCAATAGGCAATATGGCAAGCTATTGGCTCAAATGCAAAGAACCAGAGTTTGATGAGCCAGATACAGGATCCACAACATCCGCTTATTTGCGAAGAGATCACACCCCACAGGAAACATTCTCAGTTGAATTCATCAAAGCTGTGACCTGAGTAAGGGTGTTCCATTTCATCTTAATTATCTTATAACTGATTATTTGTGATCACATTGTGTAAGGTCAGGTCGCAGGGGATTACTAGGTGTTAATTGCCAGACAACTGAGAATGCTGGCCCATCCAAGTTGACACAAAACTTTTTCTATCACAAGGTAGTTTTCGTAATATATTTTTGTTTTATCTAATATATTTAATTTGATAGCACAAAGTCATTTATGATACTACCTTATAAAATTTTGTTTACTATAGGAAGATCCTTGGTGGCTCAGTGATTACGTGTTGGGTCTCTAATCATGAGGTCAGCAATTTGAAATCACCACCAGCCTCTCTTTTGGGAAAAAGGTGAAACTTCTATTTCTGTGGAGAGTGACAGTGTTGGAAACCCACAGAGGCAGTTCTCAGAGTGCTGCCACCAGTCAGAATCAACCCGATGACAGTGGCTGAGTGAGTAGGGGTGGTCCTGATATCTCTTCTTTTGTTACTGATTTTTTTCTTCTTTCTCTCTTTTCATAAATATTGGTCAGTTAGCTATAGGTTTATAGATTTTTATTTTTTCCCCACTAAGAATAACCTTTTTTTTCCTGTATTTTTTCCTGTTTTCTAGTTCACACATATTTTCACTGTCATCCTTAGTATTTCCTGCATTATGCTTGCTTTGGATTTAATTTGCTCTTATTTTTAGAGTTTGTAACAATGGAAGCTTGTTGATTTTAGACTTTATCCCTTTTAATATAGTATTTGAGGTTATGCATTTATCCCTAAGCACTGCTTTAGCTGCACTTTGTACACCTTGAATTTTCCCCCCACTAAGTCCTAAAGACTTTTTCATTTCTTTGGTGAGTTCCTCCCTGACCCATGAGATACTTAGAAATGTGTTTTTACTTCCCCGATTTCTAGGCGTTCCTAAATTCCTTTTTGTTGTTAGTTAATAATTTAATTTCCTTGTGGTAAGCAAACATATTTGGGATTATTCCAATCCTTTTACATTTATTGAAACTCGTTGTATGCCCTAATATATGGTCTATTCTGGAGAATGTTTTACATGTGCTTAAAAAGAGTGTGGATTCTGCTGTAGTTGGGTGGTATGTTCTGGAAATATCAGTCCACATTTACTTATACTGTTGTTTATTCTACTTTCCCCATCAATTATTGACAGTGAGCCATGATGATATTCCAAATTTTAATGGTTGAATTGTCTCTGTCTTCTTTCAGATTTGTCAATACCAGCCCCAAACCACCAGCTGTGCCTCAGGAGACAGGGTTTCTATTCCTGCAGAGAGTCACCGTCTCGCGAAACCCAGAGGGGTACTTCTACTCTGTTCTATAGAGGCACTGTGACATTGGCTTGATGGCAGTGAGTTTGAGTATGTATTTATAACTGTTCCAATTTTCTAATTTATTGATATATCCCTCTTTGTTTCTAATAAGATTTATTCTCTTTATGTCTATTTTTTTCTGATATTAGTATAGCTATGTCAGATCTCTTGTGGTTGATATTTGCAGGGTCTGTATTTGTGTTTGGTAGGGTTGTGTAGAGAAACAAATACAGTGACACTCATACATGTATAATAAAGAGCTTGTATCAAGAAGTAAGCATATATCAAGAAAGCATCTCAGCCCAGGCCAACTCATTCCATAAGTCTGATGCAAGCCAGGACCCTCTCCAGACTCACGTAGCTGCAGGCCAGTGACGCAGAAAGGAAGCAGGAAGGTCACAAGCTGGTGTGTGTGAGTCTCATAGATCCAAAGTTGGTAGAAACATGTAAGGGTGCTGAAAGCTACCAGGATCCTGCAGCCCACACGTGGCTGTCCCTAGAGGGAGGTCAAGTGCTAGCAAGCAGAAAGGCAAAAGGGCAGAGAAAGAGAAGAGTTTCCAGTTTCTCAAGACCTATAGCATCTGGGGACTTAAAGGCTTGAAAGTAAACAAGCGGCCATCTAGCCCATAAGTAACAAAGCCCACATGGAAGCAGCACACCAACATGTGTGATCATGAAGGGCCAAAGGGACCAGGCTTTAAACACCAAAGGTGGGGAGGGGGAATCATA
>NW_022111366.1:3697105-3698787 GCF_000313985.2 Echinops telfairi
GTCTGATAATCTCTACCTGTGATTGGAGTGGGTGGTTGATATTCACCTAACGTAATCATTGAAATGTTTGGATGTAGGCCTGCCATTTTTTGTTATTTATTTTCTATGTATCTTGTGTCTTTTTTGCCTCAATTTCCTCTTCACTGCCTTCATCTGTCTTAAATACCTTTCACGGTACCATGTTCATTCATCTTTTGATTTTCTCTTTATTATTATTAGCTATTTCCTTAAAGATTTCTCTTGAAATTGCAATATAAATCTTAAAATATCAGACTCAGTTTCAGGTAAATAGTGATTCAGTATCTGCAAAATAAAGCCGTCTGTTTAAATATATTCCATTTCATCTGTACTGATATGTGCTATTATTGCCATATATAATAAGTCTATGTATTTTATAAACCCATCCATACAAGGTTGGGCTTACACAATTTTTCCTTATAAATAAAGGGGAAGAATAGAGCAGAAGGCCTATATTTATTCAGAGTTTGCTTTTTCTATTTATTCATTATCGCTTTCACTCTTTGTTCAAATATGTCAAATATTTTGTTGAGCTTCAAGTAAATTTATTTTTTTGGTATACAGTGTCTCACTCTAGCATTTTCATTTTGTTATATAAAAATAATTTTAATTTCTTTACTAATAGTCTCAATTTGAGTCATTGGCATTTTATTTTCCTTTAATTTTCAAAATAATTTTTTAAAATTCTTTGAACAAATTGGAAATCTTTGGAAAACTTGAAATCTTTGCTCTCTAAGACCAATTTAGTACATTCTTAGAGGCAATTTTTTTTCTGAGTACAGGTCATATTTTTCTGTTTTTTAATATGTGTCATCATTTCTTGTTAAAAACTGAACAACTCTGAATTTTATTTTTCCTTCTGACTGCTATTATTATAGCTATTTTTGTTGTGTGTGACTTTTATGTTAAGCAATTTGCCTGACCTGTGAAATGTTTCTCCTCTACATGTGCTGTTGCTAATGTATCTGCTCATTTTTATTTTGTTTTGTCTAAAGATGGAAAAATGGAAAGCAGTTTCCAGTTTGAGGGATTATCCACTGAAAATATTATGAATTATAAATATCATTGTCAGTTACCATAGTGGAAGTTGAGCCCACATGTTGGATGGTCATTCAAGTGTGACTGGGGAAGTGCTGCGGTCTCAAAGCAGAATTGGTCATGACGATGTGGATGGAGGAAAGCTTTTCTTTTCGAATGGGGCGGGACTGAAAATTAAGAAGAAACAGCTCTACATATCAATTAATAATTGGAACATTGAGTACACAGAGTAGGAATCTAGGAAAATGGGAGTCATCAAAAATGAAATGGAACACATAAAGATTGATATGTTAGGCATTAGTGAGTTTATATGAGTTGATATTGACTATTTTGAATTAGACAATGTTATTGTGTATTATGCCAGGAATGACAGTTTTTTTTTTTTTTTCAGGAATGACAGTTTTAAAGGAATGTTGTCAAATTCATTGTCAAAATCTATCTTGAAGCACAATGTCATCCATGATAGGATGATATACCTTTGCTTATGCTCACATTTTTCTTCAGCAATCGTGTTGGGAAGGTGTGCATCCTGGAATGCCAATTTAATAGAACAACATGTTCTTGCATTGAGTAAGTGCTTGAGTGGAGGCCCAATGTCCATCTGCTGCCTTAATACTAAACCTATA
>NW_022111366.1:3699603-3704271 GCF_000313985.2 Echinops telfairi
TAAGGGCTAAAGTAGAAGGCAACTGTTTTAAGAATGATGAGGGCAACAAATGTACATATGTGCTTGACACAATGGATGTATGTATGGATTGTTATGAGTTGTATGAGCCCCCATAAAATAATTTTAAAAAACATACACAAAGAAAGCAAACGGTTATTAAAAAGAAAAGAAAGAAATAAAAGGTCAAAAAGTATGTCAGAAGAGACTGTGAAACTTACTCTTGAATGCAGAGTACCTAAAGCAAGTGAAAGAAATTATAACATAAAAGAGTTGAATAGAAAATTTCTAAGGGCAGCTTAGAAGGCAAAACACTATGAAAGGTGCTAAGTCCTGGAGTCAGACAACCAAAAGAGAAGATCATGCTCAGCATACCTCAAGCTGAAAGAACTGAAGAAAAAATTCAGGTCTCCAGGTGGTTTCCACTGAAGGGTTCAATCAGCAAAATATTGAATGACGCTGGAAGCACAGTCGCTGTGCCAAAATGAACATTCAACCTTTCCAAGAGGTGTCATATGAGCAAGAACCAACGCCACTAAAGGAAGAACGCCGAGCCACATGGAGGACATTGGCAAAAAACAAGGTTGCAGAAATTGATGGAATACCAATTGAAATATTTCAACAAATTGATAAAGTACTGGAAATACTCCTAGTGTATGCCAAGAAATACGCATTAGTGTATGCCAAGAAGTACTCACTAGTGTATGCCAAGAAGTACTCACTAGTGTATGCCAAGAAGTACGCATTAGTGTATGCCAAGAAATTTAGAAGACCACTACATGGCCAACCGATTGGAAGAAATCCATATTTGTATCTTTTTAAAGTCCCAACAGAATGTGGAAATGATTGAACATTATCATTTGTATAACACACAAGTTAAATTTTGCTGAAGATAATTCACCAACGATTACAGCAGTACATTCAAAGAGAATTGCCAGAAATGCAAACAGATTCAGAAGAAGCAATGTTATGTGGGATATCATTGCTAATGTTGAATGGATCTTGTCTTAAATAATAGATATCAGAAACATGTTTGTCTGTGTTTTATTGACTATGCAGAGATATTCTACTGTATGGATCATAAAAAAAATTTATGGATAGCATGGAGTAGAATTAGAATTCCAGAACACTTCATAGTTTTCATGTGGAAACTGTACATGGACAAAGAGGTAATTTGTATGAACATAGCAAGGAAATATTGTGAGTTTAAAATTAGGAAATGAGTGCATGGGGTTGTATCTTTTCACCATTTTCTTTCAGTCTGTATTCTGAGCAAACAAACAGAGAATCTGGACTATTATGACAGAATCTTGTTGGCAAGAGAGATCCATCAGGCTAAGTTTTCAGTTTATTAGAGAGAATAATTCAATGGGAAAATATGAGATTAAGTAAAAAAGCACTGTTACAAAATATAGAAATCCTCACTAAACAAAAATATCAAAATGCAAAGCAATTGTTTCTCAACATATTCTATATCTAATTCTGTACACTTACGAAGGCGATGTTTCCATTTCTCTAGATTTTCCATCTTTGCTACTAAATTTCTGTGTTACTTGATTTATATCACGTCAAAATGGCAGTTTTGGAAACACAGGGAATCCAGGACAGATGATCCCTTCAGGACCAGTGGTGAGAGTGGTGATACTAGGAGTGTGGAGTGAAGGTGGGGTAGAAAGGGGGAACCGATTACAAGGATCTACATATAACCCCTTCCCTGACAACAGAAAAGTGGGTGAAGGGAGACGTCGGACAGTGTAAGATATGAAAAAGTAGTGATAACTTATAAATTGTCAAGGGTTCATGAGGGAGGGGCCAGGGAGGAGAGAGGGGGGAAATGAGGAGCTGTTACCAAGGGCTCAAGTAGAAAGCAAATGTTTTGAGAATGATGATGGCAACATATGTACAAATGTGTTTGACACGATGGATGGATAGATGGATTGTGATAAGAGTTGTATGAGCCCCAATAAAATGATTTTTTAAATGGCAGCTTTGGCACCTTTGAGGGACTTGAATCATGTTCCTCTTAAGTGTTCGAATTTTGGGAACAAAAGGCACCTTGAGGGCAAAGCTTGGGAGCATAGAGAATGTGGGGTAACGTTACCCACAGATTTTCTCCTGGGTCAGCCCCTTCAGCCCTGAAGAAGGAGCCAGTGCATTGTCACGATGTAACGGAATTCCTCAGAACCATTTCCTAGACTTTTTCTCACCAGTGCAGTTTTCCATTTTCTTAGCATTTCTTTAGAATAAGTTCCCTTGGTATTCCTATATCCTTAAGGAAAAACTATTAGCAGTTTTGTTAGGTTCTCCAAACCAATTGCCATAGTCTTTGAATTCAACTGGTCCATGCAGCTACCGTTTGATTGGACCTTCATGTTGAAGGCAGTCCAGGTAGACTAAAACAAGCATGTTACTAAGAGAAGTTGTCCCCAGCCACCCGCTGACATGGGAACACATTTTATTTGAAATAAATCTATGCTTTTATGAGCTGGAACTCTATGTTTTTAACATTAGGAAACATTGAGTTTAACTCAATGTTTTTAACAGTAGGAAAGACATTTGTGAGAGGGGAGAATAGATAGGTAGGTTGGTAAATTAGCAGAGCATAAATGAATGCAAAAAAATGACAATGATAGCAATATAAAGTATACAACACATCTAATTTCTCTATTAAGGCTACTAAACATATTCTAGATTCTCTTCATCTGGCCTTCGAGATAACAACATGCATTATCACCTACATTTTGGATATGAGAACATATGTAAATGAATTTTTATTTATTATTTTTTTAAAATACCTTTGCCATTATTTTAATTAGAATAAAAATGACGTGTTTTTGAATATTTTCAGCCCTTACACAATTTCAGGAACCCTCAAGCTGTCAGTTATTAATTATTTTCTTTTTTTAAGATAAAATGCCTGCATAGAAAAATAGTTAATATCTGATACTGGCCCTTAAGAAAGGATCCTGACTATATTCTTATATCAACAAGCTATATGAGATTATCTTTTCTTTATTATCAAATCAAGTAGGAATCAACTCAATAGCAACAACATTATCAAATTTAGTATCTATAATTCAATTTTGTACTATGCAATGCCTTTATGGCCTACCCTAAGGCTGCTGAGGTAGGGTTTCCCTTTAAAGGGCACAGAGGAGTAAGAGCTTTCTGTGTTACAGTGTTATAGTTTTAATCCCCCCCCACTATTTTGAGATAAAAATTCTTTCAACATCAGGCACAAGCCACCGATGTCTGTGGGATTTTCAAATTTTGAGTTGAAGTATTTCTACAAACATTAGATTCTTTGGTATTTGGTTTTCCATTTTTGCTGCTTCAGAAAGGAGCAGAGGCCGTGGAGATATGGAGCGGGGGTATAAAGCTATTTAGTTGACTTCATTGAGTAGTTGGGGAAGTGGTATCGGGTTAGGAGGTTAGGCTGTGTTCTGTCACATAGATTGAGTCGCCTTGAACCAGTCCTGGAGTTAGTCAGAGCTTCCATTTCTCAGTTGTAAAATGGAGATATCAAGATCCAGTCCGACCATACCAGAGGGATATCAGTGAAGATAACCATACTAAAGCACTAACATACAAATTATTAATGATACTTTTTTCACTTAGAGTCTGATGACTTTTGCTTCCTGCCCTTTCTCAGAGTGCTCAGTCTGACATCCCCCACTGTTGTGTACTTGTGCTAGAACGGCGTTGTTGCTGCCATGTACCACCAAGCCAACTGTCATCTCCTAGTGCCAACGTATGGCAGACTGCCCCTTAGGGTTTTCCAGGCTACCGTCTTTACGAGGACAGATAACTAGGCCATTTCCTGCAGAGCTGCTGGGTGGGTTCAAACTGCCAACTGCCTATTGTTGCATCACTAGGGCTCCTCTGTGCTAGAATAGGGCTATAGAATGGCAGGGGTGTGGACCTGAGATTCTTATCTTAACTAACAGTGAATTGATACAATGCCCTGTATAGAATTGGCCCTATTCTAAATATCTACATTGTGCACTAAATAAATGTTTACATTTTGAACTGGACTGAATTCATTACTATGTTCTCCCTTCACATTAGCGCCTATGGGGGTTCAGTTGGTATTCATCTGCTAACAGAAAGCGTGGCAGTTTGAACCAGTGGAGTAGTGCCACAGAAGAAGCATCTGGCGATCTGTGTTTATTAAGATCACAGCCAAGAAAAGTGTAGAGTTCTACTCCGAAACACACAGGGTTGCTATGGCTCCGAATCAGCAGCAATGAACAACGTCAGCATCTAGTCCTTTCTTAGGGTCAAGGCCACAGGTTCTTGACTTATGAATAGTAGTTTAAGCTTAAGGATCTTACTAGTGCAAGTGGTTACAAGCTTGCCTGCTGATAAGATAGGTCAGCAGTTAGAACCCACCTGATAGACAAGACAGTCTGCACCCCTAAAGAACTCAGCCTGGGAAACCGTAAGACTAGTTCCACTCTCTTCTGTAGGCTAGCTCTGATCACGAGCAACTAAAGAACGATGGGTTTGCTTTTGGGTTATGCTTATGTTGACAAACTTTGAACACTGTGTCAGTGGAGGGCTTGAGCAGACCCATGCTGTGCAATCATCTAAGGCTGATTTCCTTGGGAGAGTCTGTGTTTGAGTGTATTCTGCCAATGTGTGTCTGGTCATTTTGATCCATCAATGTGA
>NW_022111366.1:3705671-3730933 GCF_000313985.2 Echinops telfairi
TTTCATCTGAATAACACAAAAGTTTGTCCTTGGAATCAGATACTCTCCCTATGTGGAAGTTCAGCCAATTTAGAGGTGCCTGCCTAGTTTTAATACTCATGGAGAGCCTGTAGGCAGAGTTGAACTGCCCCATAAGGTTTGCAAGGCTGTAAATCTTCACAGAAATAGACACGCACCTTTCTTGCCCAGAACAACTGATGGGTTTGAACCGCTGATCTTTGGGTTCATAGCCAAATACTTAACCCCTGCAACACCAGGGCCATTATGAGTTGCAATTGACTCGATGACAATTAAAAAAAAAATTTCGGTGTTTTCCTTCCATCTTTCCCTTTTTATACTGATGTGTATTTATTGATAGAATTTTTCTTTCCCCACCCCACCCCCTAAGACCCAGCCTCAAATCTGTCTCATAAGCATTATTGGATAAGAATTATCGCTAGCAAAATACCATCCCTCAGATCAGACACGAGCAGTGTGATCCTCTGCTCTGACCTTGAGAGTTCCTACTCTTTGAAGCTTGGAACTTAGGGACTGGCCTTTTCTTTGAAAAGAAGGAGGACTCCCCTCTTGGAAGCTCTTGCCCGTGGGCGTGCGTGGTCTTCACTGAGCGACCGGGCTGCTGCCAGGAGACTGAGAGGAAAGCAAAAGCTTTATCCAAACTACTGCTCTCTGATCCACGGGGCTGGAGTTCTCTCCCTCCCCAGTCTCAGCCCGCCCCTTATCCCGCACACATGCACTTCATTGCGCTAAAGCTGTACAACAGTGCAGTCTTGATTTACGAGGGCGGTGCCGCGTCCCTGATCCTGCCTGGCGCAATGCTGGACGCTTTGCTTTTATGTGTCCACGTCAGGGGGCAACTGGCGACCAGCTGTTGGAAACTGGTTTAAGAAAATCATAAAAATAAAAATACCCACGGACTGTCCTGTCATTCCAGGTTTCTAGTACCTGCCATCAACCTTGGAATAAGCAGGGGGATTTTTTTTCCACTTGGAATGAACTTTCTCTATGACAGAGAGATTTATATTGTGCTGGAATGATTTCTAGGTATCGAGGGGGCCTGGCCTGAGGTCTAAGTTAATAATTGAGGCTGTTAGAATAATAACTCACATGGTCACCACCCCCTTTATCTTTGAAGGGTCCCCAAATACAATATATATATAATATACTCCCAAATCTGGACCTCCTGCTTAACGCAACTCTCTCTGAGGTGGAAGTTAACACCTGGAAGAGACTGACCACAAGGAGCGCCAGAGCCGACAGCGCTTCTCCCTCCGGTGAGGGCTGATAGTGGGAGCGGGGAGCCCAGAGCCCTAAGCAATAGGTTACCTCTGGGGAGTCGTTCCCCCACATGCAGGAACGAAAGTTGTAGTGAAGGGTGAGAGAAAAAGGTAACTTAAGGACTATGATGGTTAATTGCTCTGAGTCATGGAGCCTTCTGAAGTACTAATTGTTGTACTGCATACATTACACAAAGGAGCTCTGGCGGCGCCATGGGAAAGTGCAAGGCTGAACGATGTGGAAGTTCGCTTCTGTAAAGATTACAGATTAGAAACCTTGTGATGAGTTCTGTCCTATTCAATAAGGACGCTGAGTTAGAATGGACGTGATGGTGATGGGTGTATGTCACACATACCAACCACTTCAGGGGTTTATTTATTAGTGCTTAATTTATTCATCAGATACTTTCCAGAAGTATTTAATGAGTCATCACGGATGGGTTTACAACAAAATACACATAAAATATGATAGCTACCATTTAAGTATATGGTGAAAAGCATGCAGGCTGAGGAGCAGATAAGCCTATCAAAGGTTGAAACTAGTATTTGTTTGACTAAGTTATTTTTAATAATTATTTCTGATAGATGTAAATAGGTTTTTCTTGAAAAGGTCCTTCAGTAATCAAATTAGTTAAGCAACTTTGGGTGGAGAAAAACAACAGATTTTTTTCCTGTTCCTTTTTACTGCAAATTTCCTAAAGTCCTTTAATTTTCCAAAGAGTACCATAAACTTCCAAGAGGGAATACCACTACTGTGCACTTTCTCATGGTATTACGCAGTGAGCGCACTTTGTGAAATACAGATCTATGCCCACGTGCCTTCTTAAAGGGGGCAGCAATTCAAGTTCCAAGCTCTGTGAATCAGGGCCAATGTGACATTTTACGTGAAAGGAACATAGTCCAGCTCTTAGGACGAGCATGACACTTATTCTTAGAAATACATGCTTAGAGGCGTTTGTTCCGGAGACTCTTAACCAATGGTGGGGTATTGTCATGAGCATTGGCTTTGCAGAGGAGATCTACTCTTGTTAGAAACATGGCAGACTTTGACCTATACTACAAGGGGAAAAATCCAATTCAAGGGAGGGCATCCAATAAAGAGAACATTTATTCCTCTCAGAAGGTAGGGTTGTCCGAAGAAGTACAGGACCTAGAGCTAAACTTGGATATTAGATAAATAATATATGTTTAGTATTCGTTTGTGCAAATATTGCATAGCATATACACTGACAAATTATTTTTATTGAGTTGAATTGAAAATTTTATTAGGTGTCTTGTAGTTTTAGTGGCTAAATATGGCAATCCTGTTGTTATTGACGACCATGAACATGGCCCTGACCCATAATGACCTAGTGTGACAGGGAAGGGTGGCTCCACATGGTTTCCTGGGTTATAATCTTTATGGGAGCACATCCCCCAGTCTTTTCTTCTGCGGAACATGTGGTAGGTTCAAACCATTGGCTTTTCTATTAGTAATTGAACATGTAACTGCTGTGCCACCAGGACTTTTTAGTAACCCAACTGGGTCAGCTTTTGAGTCACATGTTGGAATCAGCCAGTAATGTCTGGTATAACAATCACTTTGCCTGGCATTGCCATGGCCCACGTTCTATTGGCCCCTGTGATTAGAGTCCAGAGTTGTACAATCTGTCTTCACCTACCCTACTAACAACAGGAGTGTTGGCTCCTATCTTTGTACATCCCTGGGAAATGGGCTTGCTGACCCTTTGGGGTACTCTCCACCTTGGCATTCTGCCCTTCAGCTCAGGAGCCTGTGGTTCGGTTTAGGAAGGAACATTTACATGGTTGTCATGAGCCAGCAAAAGGTCACCTCCTAGACAAACGCTGCCGTATTGATCACACTGTCTCTGAACTTGTACTATGTTATTAGCCTTTACGCCTTCTCTGTCACCTGTTGAAATGAGAACGCAGCCCTTTCCCTCACATTAACTTAAGTCACACCAGGTGTGGACTTTACAGCTTAGGAAGACTAATTGATTTCACTAGCCACAATACTTCCATTGTTTAAAAAACCACAATAAATAGTTTGGTGGGGTTTCTCCTCTTTCCTCTTTTGTCGTTCCATGAGAGCCCAAGGTTTTTCAAGTAGAGGTGTCCAGAAAGGGTAAGGGGAAAAAAATCTATTATTAAGAAAAAGACAAGAAAGAAGGAAGGAAGGAAGGAAATAAAGGAGGAGGATAAAAGGCTGTAGGGAAGAGGGAAGGAAGCCTCTCAGGGACCGGCCATAACCCTGATGGATGGCCGGAGTGTGCAAGACGTTATTATTTGTTATGTGAGTGTAGGGCGATGGCAGCCACGCTGAGCAATACACCTGCTGGGCTCCAAGAAGTCGAAAACAGCTGCACACATTGATTTAGAAGCTCGCTACCAGGGGCTCCAGGAACGAATCAAGCAACAGCTCATAAAAAAAGAGGGTTTTATGATTCCCTTCCCCCTCTGTGTAAGCAAACGGCCACATCATGTGTTTTCCTAACGCGGTCATAACTCAAAATTAAATCCCAGCCCAAGATGTCAGCCTGGTGCCGTCTCAGGATTGTAATGGCTTGTTTTAGAGGTCGCCATGGAGATGGTGGAAGGAAGCTAGGGGCAGGGGAAGTGGGAATGGTGTACAAGGTGCTCTTGGCCTCCGTGTGGCTTAGACACTTAAACATGATTAGCCATTCATTTTGTTTTGCTTTATAGATGCATGCTAAGTAGCAGTGGTTACTGGGCGATTTTTATGCTAAGTGCAACCTGTCATCCATATTGATTATATGGAAAGTACTAACCTCAAAAGAGCTCTGGTGTGCAACTCCCCCCACCCCACCTATTCGACCACCAGTATTTTGTAAGTTGGTAAAGAAACATGGAGAGACTGCCCCTTTCATTCCACCCCATTGGTTGTTGATCATATAAAATGGAATGGAATGAAGTCTTTTTGGTATGGATTCAATTCAACTGTTGAGTCACAGAGCAAGGAGGAGCTCCTCCCCCTCCCCCAGGTTACGGCACGGGGGTGGGGAGGTGGGGGGGGTGTGAAGGTGCAAGGTCATGGGTGATGTCAGGTGACTATTCTTACTGTATTCAGCTTTCCAAATATGTCAGCTCTTCTCCAGGGTTTGACAGTAGCAACAATTTTATTCATTTGTGAAATAGGTATTGGGAATTGTGCACCTTGAATAATAAATAAAATAATTAATTATTGATTATATACCTCATTGCTAATAGTTTATAACAGCATAACATGGCAACAGAGAGAAAAATAATGCTGTTCTTTCATGCCTGAATTACAAGTTGGGCATTATCCCAAGTTTCATACACGAGTGTAGGCAATTAAATGGACATTTTTCACTTTCAGAGAAGTCATCTACTAACGGTCTCTCTAGAGTCACTCTAGGGTGCCCCGGTGGCTCAATGGTTAAGGGCTTGGCCATTGAACAATAGGTTGGTAGTTTGAACTCACCAATCATCTCCACAGGCCAGAGACTAAGGAAGCATTTAATGTAAAGTTTTCCAAAACCCCACTTCCATGGAGTCAGTTTAGACAGCACATTTTTACTTCAGCTTACTCCACATCCTAAGCCATCTTGTGCTCAACCACCCCCACCCCCGCCTTTGCTAGTTCATTTCCTTATTCCAAATTACCTCCTTTTTTTTTTTTAAACATAGTCACCATCACTTTAAACTTCTACTCAGCTACCGACGTTGCCATGAAGCACAAGTGCCCAAAGAATGCTCTTTGCCGGCATTGATCAGAACTTCTATCCCCATGACTTATCAGATATCCACCTGCCTTACTCTTTTTTTTCTTTTTCAACTCACTGGGGCCTCCAGGGCAGTCCACCTTACTCTTCTCTACATGCCACTGTTTACCACAATGCCCTCTAGACTGTGCCAGTGCTCACTCCACACAGAGCTAGCTTGACATAAGCCATACCAGGGTCCTCTTTCTCACTTCATTCTCCAACCCCTCTCCTGGTACTAAAAAATCGACCCATTTAAATTGAAGCATTGGCAAAAAATATCGACTATACTACCAGAAGAATGACAAAATTTGAAGAAGGAAGTACAACCATGCTGCTCCTTAGAAGCTAGGATGGCAAACCTTTGTCCTAAACTTTGGACACCCTCTCAGGAGAGGCCAGGGCCTGAAAAAGGACATTATGGCTGATAAAGCAGCACACACCAAAAGGAAGACCATCAAAGAGCCGAAGTGACATAGTGGATAGAACCATGGCCTTACACATAGCACCGGTTGTGAGGACGGCGCGGTCCCGGCTGCGTCTCATTCTGTTGTCCATAGGCTGGCTGTGTAGTGGGACTGACTGACAACACCTAACAACAGCATTCACTTTGGGTGCAAGAAGACCCAGGAATGCGGTGGAGCATGCACAGAGGAAGGTGTGAGGACTTCTTAGACATAAACAAACCCTTTGAGGGCATGAGTCACAGGGCCTAGGGGCTCAGGACCGCCATCTTTGGGGACATCAAGGTCTATTGGCATAACATATTTCCCTTCCTATGTTGGTGGATAGCAGCTAAGGCATTAAAAGCTTACAAGCAGCCATCTAGGGTGCAACGATTGGTCTTTTCCTATCCGGGGAAAGGAGAGTGATGAACATTGGAACTATGGAAAGAACTAGTCCAATGTTCTAATAAACCCAGCAGACATAAGTCCCTCCCAGTCTGAGACCAGAAAAACTAGATGTTACCTAACTACCACCTACTGACTGTTCTGAAAAGATTACATTAGAAGGTCCTGGATAGAAATCAAGAAATATGTGGGACAGAGTTTGAAATCATAGAAGAGACCGGGGTTACTTGTAGGCTAGAGATTGGTAGGACCCCTTTTTGCTATGTCCCTTAGTCACACTTAAGGTCTGGAACCGAACTGACTCCTTCCAGTTCAATCCTGTAGATCAGAAATTACCCAAGCACAAACTTCAGAGGGTTGGGAATGATGGAGGAATGGAGGCAAGAAACACAGGGGGTTAACAGGTGTTGGTACATTGAAGGGATTTTAATGGATAAATTGAAACAAAATGTGCACGAATTGTTGAGTGTAAAATCGATGATCTGCTCTATAAATTTTACCTAATGCACAATAAAAGTTGGTTTTGTTTGTTTGTTTGTAAAGAATATTAAGTTTGTCTGCATGGAGTGTTGTCAGCCAAAGCCAGGCTCTAGGAGGCTCTCCTAAGAACAGTGAAGGAAGGAGAGGGCTGGCCACTACGATGGCTAATTTCATGTATCAACTTGGGTAGGCTGTAGGACCTCCTGGTTTGTTCAGAGACTCGTCTGGGCTCTGTTATAAAGTAGTTACATTTGATTAAATAAATTGGTTTTAAGCAAAGCAGATTAGCCCCCATCATACGGGTGGTTCTCATCCAACCAGTTGAAGGCCTTAAGAAAAAACAGGGAATTTCTTTGAGGTAGATTCTGTCTTCCTCATCCTCCCCTCTTCTAGTCACCTCAAGTACAGAGTTTAGGATACATGATTGCAGGAATCTCCATCCTATCTAAAGACCTACAGATTTGGAAGCAGCCATCCCCACCCCTACTCTCATCAGACAAATCCTTAAACCAAATCTATCCCTAACACCAAGGAGCCCTAGTGCTGCAATGATTAATCACTTGGATGTTAACCAAAAGGTTGGTGGATCAAGCCCTCTATCAGTTCCCTGGCAAAAGGAGCTGGTGATCTGTTTAAGGAAAGAATATAGCCTAGGAAACCCTATGGATCATTTTGGGTAGTTCTGACCTGGAATCTGCTTGACAGTACATACCAGCCACAATTCTGACCCACACAAAACAATTTGTCTGATAGCTTCGCCTCAGTGTTTGCTTCTGTAGCAAATCCTAAAACAGCATGGGAGATGGTCGCAGAAACAATTTGGTGACAAATTTCAAGCTCATATTTCCTGCTGTTTACTTCTTACCTTTATTAAATGAATAATTCTATGTATTGAAGCATCAAAATAATTTCAACAGACCATCTGTATGTCCTGAACGGCATGTCACTTTTTTGTAACTACTTACCGTATACTAGTTCAGATTATGGTACTTTTTTGTAAGTACTTAACGTATAGTTCAGATTATGGGCTCCACTGAATGTCTCTATAGTTAGTTGTGTGGCAGGGTAATATATTAGGTCTTTCTGTCTTTTGGGTTTCCTCAATTAGGAAATATAAATTTAGTGATATGAATGCTACTAGTAATTAATATAACAGATTTGACAGTATTTTGTACCTGCAAGATACTAAATGCTACTTAAGAGAGCTATATTTCTAAGAATATGTTAGGAAGTGTTTTCTTATGAAAGTTTGAATTTTCCCAGAGGACATTCCTGAAATCCATCTACTATGTGTATTAAATGATTAAAGTTGTATGTCTATGTGGAGGACACAATGTTGTCAGATTAAAAGGATTGATGAGCTGATTTCATTATGTCTCTGACTCCCTCCAATTATAAACATTGTATAATTCTAATTTTAGTGGCCTAAATTCCACAAGAGACATTTTCAAAGCATTTTACCATCTGTCCTCAAGGCAGTTTTATCTTTAGTAATAAAATGAAGGCTATAGGTCTCAAGGCCCAAGCTAAAGGTTTTCAGTGACTGTTTGTCTTTTTCCCATTCGCCCATTCATTCATCTATCTACCCATCCATCCACCTACCCGGTATACGAGTACTTAATGTCTATTTTATGTCAGGAATGAAGATGTGTACTGGTGATAAAATTTGCAATGTAATACTTTATTCCATCAGTTCTAGATAAAAATATTTACTATTTGGTTTTCTTGGTTTTTCTAAGTTTTGCATATAACCACTGCACTATTTCAATTTACAAATTCCTGGAGATTTTATTCTACCGTTAATTATTAATTTTAATCAAAATAAAATTTTGATCACCTACTCATATGAAACTTAAAGAATGATAGTAAAATAGACGATCATGTACCCACCCCTCAAAATATATGCTATTTGAAGCTGCCTCTGCTCCCTTCCTACACTGCATCATCATCTCTCCACCTCGCCACCTGGTTTTGTTTTCTTTTTTGTTCAGTGTTTTTGTGTGGAGTTTAGCTAGGTCAGTATGTAGATTTTGTAGTTTAATCATTCTCACTGTTCTGTATCATTCTATAATTTGACCATGAACATTTCAGTGAACGCATAGGAAAGATTGGACTTAATGGAAATCAGTCGGACCCAGATATAAAACTATAATTTTGACCCCCAATCTGCAGCAATTATCTCAGGAAGCCAAACCATATCCACTGTAGCAATCAGCCCCTTATAGACAGGACTTGATCAATAATGAGCAGCTTCTCAATTTCCTCCCCTCCCAACCCAAGTCACCAGCTAGTGTCCTCCCTCCGCTCCTCTATTGTCAAACGAAAGTCAACTTGAGAGAGCAAAATAGAGCCCCCTAACCAATTTCATAGAATAGTGCACTTCTAGTTAGTATGCCTCCAGCTTTCCAGTGAGGTCATACCTCAAGTTTTTCCTCTTCCCCGCCCCCACCATTCCTCTCCCTGCTTTTGAGTCTTGACTAAATCATAAGTATGGTGGTTGCGTTTCTTCCTATAGCAAGTTCTGAAAACAAAACACAACACAACACAGCGTTGCTTGTTCTTCATTTATTTCCACTGATACAGGTGATAATCAGGATTTTTGTTGTGGTCGACGATGATGATATGTGTCCTGTTGCAAGGCAGACACGTTTCTCCAGGGTTTCAAACTAGATATGGAGTAACTGCACCGTAGGGTATGATCTGCTTTAACTTTGCTAGATACTGTTAGTTCACTTCCCGAAGGGTTGGCACCAAACTGCACTATCATCAGTAGTGTAAGAGTCTCACTATTCTACAGCTGTGTCAAACAGTCATCAATGTAACTTTTAATAATCTGATGAATATAGAACTGGTATATTGTTGTGTTTTTTTAATCATTTATTGGGGACTCATACAACCCTTATCACAATCCATACAAACATCGATTGTGTAAAGCACATTGGTACATTCCTTACCCTCATAATTCTCAAAACATTTGCTCTCCACATAAACTCCTAATTTCCCCCCTCCCTCCCTGCTCTCTGCTCCGTCATGAAACTTTGATAATTTATAAATTATTATTTTGTCATATCTTACACATATTTTATCATCTGTCACCAAAGGAGGATGTTATATGTAGATCCCTGTAATTGGTTGCCCCTTTCCACCCCACCCTCCTCCACCTCCAGGTATCACCACTCTCACCACTGATCCTGAAGGGCTCATCTGTCCTGGATTCCCTGTGTTTCCAGTTCCTATCTGTATCTGTTCTATGTTTCATCGTTGCTACACTGCACCCTGACTGGATTGTCTCCTCCCCGTGACCCTTCCATAAAGGGATGTCCAGTTGCCTGGGTCCCCACTCCACACTCCCCCTCATTCACAATGATATGATTTTTTGTTCTTTGATGCCTGATAACTGATCCCTTCGACACTTTGGGATCACACAGGCTGGTGTGCTTCTTCCATGTGGGCTTTGTTGCTTCTGAGCTAGATGGCCGCTGCTTACCTTCAAGCCTTTAAGACCGCAGATGCTATATCTTTTGATAGCCGGGCTCCATCTGCTTTCTTCACCACATTTGCTTATGCACCCTCTATGTCTTTAGCAATCCTGTCAGAAAGGTGAGCATCATGGAATGCCAGTTTCATAGAACAAAGTATTCTTGCATTGAGGGAGTACTTGAGTGGAGGCCTATTGTCCATCTGCTACTTAATACAAAACCTATAAATATATGCACATAAATTCATTTCCCCATCCTCATATATAGATATATTTACATATCTACATGCCTTTATTTAGACCTCCATAAATGCCCTTTGCCTCCTAGTTCTTTCCTCTATTTCCTTTTACTTTTCTCTTGTCCCACTATCATGCTCAGCCTTCATTTGGGTTTCAGTAATTCCTCTCAGTTACATTACTCTTGGTCACACCCTACCAGGCCTCCTACACCCTCCTCACCACCGATTTGGATCACTTGTTGTTCCCTTGTCCCTGGGTTTGTTAACACCACTTCCTTTCCCCTACTTCCCCCTCTCCCATGTCCCCCCCGGAACTGTTGGTCCCGTTGTTTTCTCCTCCAGATTGTTCATCCAGCCTATCTCATTTAGACAGACCTGTGGAGATAATAACATGGACAAAAACATGACAGAGCAAATCCAAGCCAACAAAAACACCCCAAAACACAACAACAAAAAAGAAAAGCTTGTAGTTAGTTCAAGTACTGTTTGTTGCCCTTCAGGAGTGTTTTCCGCTCGAGTCTGATGGGGCACCAAGACCTGGCCCCAAAGTCTATTTTTGGTATTCTCTGGGGACTTCGTTGCTCTGTTCCCCTTGCTATTCTGTTGCACGCCCTTAGTGTTTTGCCTCAATGTGGTGGGATTACATCGGGCCCAATTCCCACACTGTGTCTCCACTGTTGTCCCTTGTAGGGCTATGTGTCAGTGAGGGGTGCCGTGTCTCATAGTGGGGCCAGCCATATGTTCTTCTCTGTATTATTGTGGTTTTAATGTGTATTTTCTTGATTAGTAAATAGTTATCTTCTCATATATTTATTGACCATTTGTTTTTTCTCTTCTGTGAATTTTTTCCTTCCATTTGCCCATTTTTTGGTTGTCTTCATAATTTATAGTTGTGTGTGTGTGTGTGAGTGTGATATGTCCGTAGCTTGGATTTTTACTTTTCTTTTTTGAATTTTGATGAACCAAAGTTCTTAATTTTAAGGTAGTCAAATTTATTAATTTCTTCCTGTCATGGATTGAATTGTGTCCCCTACAAAATATGTATCAACTTGGCTGAGCCATGTGTGGTAGTTAGATTTTCTGTCAACTTGAATTTGTATGAAAATGTAGAGGATAGAGTCCTATCAATCAAGTCACAGCCTGATGATGCCTCCCATGGCATATGACCCTGCTTATAAGAGAGAAATTGGGAATGTCTCCTCTCTTTTTCCCACTTCACCTTCCTCTTTGTCTCTGCCTCCAGGGGCAGTCCCATGTGGGCTGCCTGACCAGGGGAGCTGTTGGTGTCCGGCTGTTTCCACTGACCTTGGATCCATGCAACTGGTCCCTCATCGTGTGATCTTCCTGAATCCTGCTTTAACTCTCTGCTTCACAGGCCTGCAGCTACACAACCCAACCTAACATATTAGGATTCTTCTTCAGTTGTATGAAAACTGTGTAATGATATAAGCGGGCAGTTATGTGATGATGCCACATGATGTGATCAGCTAATCAGTTGGGAGGGATGCGGGTGATAGGTAACATCCTTACTCAAGCCCCAGACCAGATCCCATTTAAGAGGAATTTCCTGGACGTGTGGCCTGCACCATCTTTCATCTTACAAGAGATAAGGAAAGAGAGAAGTGAGCAGTAAGAGGGGCCTCATTACCACCAAGGAGGAAGACCCGAGGCCCACAGATGTTGAACAGAAACAAAGACCTTTCCTCAGAAGCAGCATAAAGAGAAAGCCTTCCCCCAGAGCCGGCACCCTGAGCTAAATTATGGGAGGATAAATTTCTGGTCATTAAATCGATCTACTTAGGGCAATTTTGTTTTAATAGCACTGTTTACATTGCCCGTCCCTGCATGGTTTTGTTTTGTTTTTTGGCCTTATTAAAGACATTTTCCTCTAGCTTAAGACCATAAAAATATTTTATGATTTCAAAATCTCATTTTTCACAGATAAGTAGTGGATTTATGTGGAATTGGGAAATAATTTTATTTTTTTTTAAATACGGAAAATCAAGTGTCTTGCCACAACTTATCTGCAATGTTAGCTCTTTTGTAATTCACATCATTTATCTGCGTGGTCTTTTTGGGGAGGATTTCTACTCTGATTTGTTGACGCATTTATTTATTTCTGAAGCAATAAGTTCCTATCATAATTGCTTTATCTTTTCAAAGTTCTCGACATCCCGGCATCTAGGAAGACAAATCTGCCCACCTCTGCTGTCACTCTTCTTCAGGAGCAGCCTGGGTGTTAATGTTTCAGTTCAACCTTGGTGGTTCATATACATAAACTTTTGAATAGTTAATACATTCTCATGGTTAGAAAAGCATGAACCATAAGAGTGCTGTAAAAGTCCATTCTTTTGCTTCTGTTCCTGAGTCACATGTATCTTTCTTTATAAACAGCTCTTATTCATTTCTTTTTCTTGGCTATCCTTCTAGGAGTTGTATGTAAAAAGAGTGCGTGTATACCATATTATATCTCTCTCTCACATATATGCACACATGTGGATATACGTATGTATCTGTATACATGTATGCCTGTATATATGTCTGTATGTGCATACGTGTGTGTGTGTGTGTGTAATAAGCACTGGTGGCATTGTGAAATAAGTGTCAGGCTGGTAACCACAATGTCTGTGGTTCAAAACCACTAGCTGCTCTGTGGGGTGATTGCTCCCATAAAGATTTATGAATTGGGAAACCATATCTATAAGACCACTACAAGCTGTGTGTATACAAGTTGTATGGAGGATTCTCCACCCCACTTTTGTTATTACAGATATTGTTCCGGGGTTCTCTGTACTTTGCTTTAATCCTTAACACATTTTGTAAATACTTATGATTTGTACATAGAGGAATTCCTTCTTATTACATTCCATTTTAAGATTAGACTATAATTTATTTAGAAGTCTCAGGGTGGTTCAAATAGTTAGCTAGCACTCTCAGGTGCTAACCAAAGTTATAGAGGGCTGAGTTCAATGCAAGATGCTTCATAAGAAAGGTTTGGTGATGTTTTAAAAAAATCAGTCTTTGATAACCCTCTGGAGTACAGTTATACTCTGACATAATTGGGTCGCCATGAGTCTAAATCAACCTGAATAAATCTTGTGGCATAATTTTTTCAAATTACTATTCTAGTATTTATTTCCTGTGGTTTCTTATAATACTTTAGGACCTCAATTGCAAAACTACAGCTTTTATTCATTTAGAATTAATCATGGTCAAATTTAAGGCAAGAATAAAATATGAGTCTGTATTAATATATTTCTATGTAACTACTCAGTACTCAAAATAATTTACAAAGTAATCCAAAAATGGGATGCCCCATGTTAAATATACTATATCAGTTTTAACTATTTAACAAACTATTCAAATGTTTAGTGGCTGGAGATTGATTGGCTAGTGGGTCTCCACCACTTTACCAAATTATCTTATTGTTTGTGATTTAAGAAATTGATGTCTCATGTAATTCAGGCTACTAATTAATTATCTATACATAATGGTAATTTCTCCATTGATTTTTAAGTCTTTTCATTTCAAACTTTGTTCTATTTTCTCAATGAATTTGCTAGTACTTTGGGACAATGTTAAATAATAGTGGTGATAATAGGTATCCCTCCTCTATTCTTGATGTTATCTCTTGACCTTAGTTAGAATGTTTCTAATGGTTTCTCTAATACATGTGAACTTCATTTTGAAAAAGATGCATTTTCCATATAACATTATTGATTTTATTGTATGAGATATTTTATAAATTAGAAATGGATGTTTGATTGTGTCAAATATTTTAACTTCCTAGATAATGCTAGAGAGGCAGTGCCGTAACATGTTTACCAGACGGAGCCTGAAGCCAGGTATCCAGGGTTGCAAGGAGTGTTGGTGACCCTTGTGCTTACCCTCTAGCAGGCGTCCTCAAACTGCGGCCCGTCGAGGACTTTTATCCGGCCCGTCGAGGACTTTTATCCGGCCTGCCGGGTGTTTTTTCCCTGTTTGTTTTTTACTTCAAAATAAGATATGTGCAGTGTGCATAGGAATTTGTTCATAGTTTTTTTGAAAACTATAGTCCGGCCCTCCAATGGGTCTGAGGGACAGTGAACTGGCCCCCTGTTTAAAAAGTC
Organism: Echinops telfairi; assembly: GCF_000313985.2. NCBI lineage: Eukaryota > Metazoa > Chordata > Mammalia > Afrosoricida > Tenrecidae > Echinops > Echinops telfairi. The sequence goes on from NW_022111366.1 coordinate 3,719,849, forward strand.
TGAGGACCCCTGCGTGGGCTCCCACTCATGGTGACATTGTGCATGATGGAATGAAACATTGCACGGTCATGCTTTGCTCCAGTCTGTTGTTAACCTAATGAAACAATCTATCTCCTGGAGGCCTTCTCTCATTTCCTAGGATGTGGTGTGCTTTTCCAGAAATTGGTCCTTCCTGACGTAAGCAAGATGAAGTCTTGCCATCCTTGCTTCTAAGAATTCGGGTTATGCTTCCTCCAAAGTTGATTTCTTACTCTTCTGGTAGTTTATGGTATATTCAGTAGTTTTAGTCCATGCCACAATTATAATGCGTCCATTCTTCTTTGGTCTTCCTTTCCATTGTCCAAGTTTTGCATGCATATGTGTTGATTAAAAAACAAAACAAACAAAAACAAAAACATGCTTTGTGTCAGGTGCATCTTAGCCTTTGAAGTTACATCTCTGGTTTTAGACCCTTTAAGGAGGTCTTTTGCAGCAACTTTTCTTAATTCAATGTGTATCTTGATTTTTTGACTGCTGCTTGCATGAGTGTTGATACAAATATAAAGAAATCTCTGGGAACTTACTTGAAGTATAATCCTAGGCAAATTCCTTATTGATTTTCTCCAGCATTTTTTAATGAAGTGATAATGATTCTCATTTTATATAGTTGATATGAGTGAGTTAACATATGTAAGATACTTAGAAATAATTTCTGATACTTAGTAAGCATTAGAGAAGTATTAACTATTTGATTATCACTGTGATTTCTATCATTGTGTCCACTGCTGTAGATGATATTGTTAGGTTTACTTCTATGGAATCACATTTGCAGCCTTTGAATAAACCTTGTTCAATTGCTAGTCTTTTAATAACTAGATCACATTTACTAATATTCCATTGAGTGTTCTGTCATCTGGTCAATAGTTTCCTTTTTATGTTTTAATGTTAGTGTTAGATTTATTTAATAAAAATATATGTTCTATATTCAAGAACAATTATGTGTTCCTTAAATGTTTACTTGTATTTTTAAACAATTAAATCAGCACAGAATGTGAATACTTGTCTAGCCACATTAGTTTGTCAATCTAAAGTTTGCTTTAGATTGTATATTGTATATTGGACAGTATATCTATCACACACTCCTACAGTCATTTGTCAGTTTGTCCAACTCTGATGGCTTGCATGTATTCCGGAAGTTATACTACAAGTATTTCAAATATTAGCAGGGTCATTCACGATGAATAGGTTAATAGTGTCTACAGACTAAGAATAGATTAGAGAAGGAAGAGGCAGTTTTATTCTACAAGATTAGCTGCTGAAAACATTAGGAATAACAGTGGACCATTTTCTGGTATAGTGCCTGAAGATGAGCCCTGAATGATGGAAGGCATTCAACACAAGACTTAAAAGGAGCTCCTTCCTCCCAGGGAGTCTGTCCTCAGTGCTGTGAGTGGAATAGCCTGTCAGGACTGTCCTTTCATGATGGAGCATGGCTCCCAAAGAAGCGAACAGCTATCATTCATTAATAATAAGAACACAGCATGTATAAATGTATAAAATTGGACATCACAGAAAACAAATGTACAACATAAAGATCAATATTCTAGGCAATAGTGAGCTTATGCAAGATCATTTATACATGCTGTTGGAAAAGGGAAGAGATATGAGAAGAAAATAAAGGGACCGATGGCCCCGGAGGGACATGGGGGGAAAAAAAAAAAGAAAAGGGAAGAGCGCGTTTAGTGCTCTTCAAGCCTAGAGTTGCAATCTGGAAGATTCTATGGGCAAAGGACTGAATAATGTTGGGAGTATCAAATGAAGGAATACACCATCATTAAACAACATTCAACATCTCAAGAGATCGCATTTTATCAAGACAGATGGTATTAAAGGGAGAATCTGAAGTGGCACTGGAAGCATCAATGACAAACAAGACTCCAGGGTCGATGGCATACCAACGGAAGTGTTCCAACCCATGGCTGCACGACTGGAGGTGCTCACTACACCATATCCAGAACTGTAGAAGGATTTTGCAAACCAAGTGAAAGAGATACATGTCTGGGTCTATTCCAACAAATGGTGGAAATTGTCAAACAATAGCATTCACACCTCATGCAAAGAAACTTTTACTGAAGATCATTTAAAATTTGTTGTAGCAGTACAGAGATAGGGAGTTGTCAGCTGTCTTCAGAAGAGATTGTGGAACGGGGTCTATCACTGCTGATATCAGATGCATCTTGGCTGAAAGTAGAGAAAAGCAGAAAAATGTCTACTTTTTTTATGTTGACTCTGTAGTTACATTTGACTGTGTGGATTGTAGCAATGTAGTACTGTTGTGAGTATTAAATAGATATCATATGTAAATTGCCCAAGTACAGTTTTTCCAAACAGAGTTTAACTCATGTTAATAATTAATTTTCGTAATCATAATAATAGCAATAAATAATATATATGTGGACCCTGGATTATGAAGTTAAAATAACTTTGCCCGTCCTCTACTCTTATATAAGTGTCAATGTAATGCTTCACAATCTAGCGTTAAGAAGAAAGAGAATTCCAGAACACTCAGTTATGATCATATAGACCCTGTACATGGTTCAATAGCCACTGGAACAAAACGAGGGGTTACTGCATCTTTTAAAATCAGGGAAGGCATGTGCATGGTTATATCTTTTCACTATATGTATTCAACCTGTGTGCTCAGCAAATAATCTAAGAACTCTAACCATGTTAAGAAGGAACTAGGCATCAGGACTGGAGGAAGTGTTATTAACAAGCTGTGATATATTACTGACACAACGTTGCTTGCTGAAAGTGAAGAGGACTTGAATCCCTTAGTGATGAAGACCAAAGGCAGGAGCTCTCAGTGTGGATTACAATTCAATATAAAGAAAACCAACATTCTCACAACTGACCTGTAGACAATATCATGATAAATGAAAAATATTGAGATTGTGAAGGATTTCCTTTTACCTGTCTCCACAATCAGCATTCATTCCTGGAAGCAGCTAGAAATCACTGGGCAAATCTCTGGTGCAACACCTCTTCAAGTTGTTAAAGGGAAAAGATGTCATTAATGTGCACACGACAAAAGAAGATGAGATGCATGTGAAAGAAGGTGCTTGTGACCAATATTAAGAGTACTGTGAAATGCCAGACAATAAAAAAGAGATCTCTCTTGCAGGAAGTACAGTCGGAACGCTCCTTGGAAGCTAGGATGGCCCAACTTTGTCGCATCTACTCTGGACATGCGTCAGAACAGACCGGTAGCTTGGAAAGGATTTCATGTTTGGTATAAGAGTCAGAAACAAACAAACCCACAAACAAAACCCCGGAAGATCCTTCAAGAGATGGATTGGTACAGTGGCTGTCAATAAAGTGCTCAAACCTAGCAATGGTGAGGGAGGTGCTAGCATGGGCAGTGTTTCCTTGTGTCCCTGGTATTGTCGCCATGCGTGCCAGCTCAACAGCTCCTAACAACTACAACATAACCTCTCCGCACATTTTTCTTTTTCTTTTTTTAAACTCTTACATACTGTATGTATTTAGAGAGAAAAGGGGGGATAATAAAGTAACAGAAAAAGTGAAAGAAAACCTATGAAAAGAAATCAGAAAAAGAAAGATCCTCAATATGAGGCCTATACATTTGTGAGCATATGTGTAAAGTTGTCCGTTAAACACAGATTGTTTCAACAATAGGTTGTATCACTCATTCACCAGGTGTTTATTCGGTGCTTACCAGGAGATGCACATCATGCTGAGGTTATGAAGCCGACCCAAGAAGGCGATTCTATGACTGGCCTGACTCATCTTCTCAGACAGAGGATTAGACATAATTATAGGTAAAGGAGAGGAGCCAGAATGTCCGCCACATCATGCATCCTCAGCAGGTGAAACCAAACCCATTTCCATGAGACACTGGTTCTGACTTTACTGACAAGAAAGAAAGTATCCCTCCCCTCTGTCACCACGTGGGCATGTGTAGTAGGTGATACTGCTTTTACTGCGGAGTATGTCTGTGTAAGATACATTCTCTCACTGGCCCTTTGAATTCTTATATACTAGGCCATATGTCTGACTAGAAGAGAAAAATAGGGGAAAATGGTTTGTGTGTGTGTGTGTGTGTGTGTGAGAGAGAGAGAGAGAGAGAGAGAGAGAGACAGATGATTGGCAAGGAGACCACAAGTTAGTGACTGCAGATGAATCCAAAATCAGCAGGTCAGATGACTTCTAGGATTAGCAGGCAATATGGCAAGCCATTGGCTCAAGTCAAAAGAACCACAGGAGGGTAGCCTAGGGGGCAGGATCCAGACCCAGAAAAAAATCAAGTAAGTTTCTCACAGTGTCCACTTACGTTGCAAGCAGTCTACACCCCAAAGGCAATTAACTACATCAGCATTGTGGTCCTAGTAAAGGTGTTGCACTCCACCCCAATTTTATATCATCATGGAACCATACAATTGATTGGCTATCTTTATATTGTATGTCGGGTTATGGCAGGAGGAGGAGGAGAAGCAGAAAAAAATATCTGAAGGGTATTCAAAGTGGCAAAGGATTAAAACTCTTTATTTGCAGATACATAGAACATCCCAAAGATTCTGCAAATTATTGGAACTCATTAAAAGATTCAGCAAATTGGTAGGATGCAAGATAAACATAAAAATAAGTTGAAATTCTTTACATTAACATAAAGATCTGAAAAGGAAATCACAATGTGTACTATGCAATGTGAGAGAGTCTTTGAAACATCTCATGACATGGTTGAACCTAGAGGATTAATGCTGAGGGAAATTAGCGACAAAAAGACTATTATAAAAATGTAAGTAAAAGTTGTCACACTATTTGCTTGGCAAACAATAAGTACTCAAGAAATATTTTCTCAGACACTATATATTATTTATCTTTCTATATCTGGCATTTCTTAAAACAGCACCTGACTTCTGGTAGATTATCAACTAAGTTCTTCTTAATTAAAATGTTCCTCATATGAGGCATCAAAGAACAAAAAATCATATCATTGTGAATGAGGGGCAGTGCAGATCGGGGACCCAAAGCCCATCTGTAGACAACTGGACATCCCCTTACAGAAGGGTAGCCGGGAAGAGACAAGCCAGTCAGGGTGCAGCATGGCAATGATGAAACATACAATTTTCCTCTAGTTTTTTTAATGCTTCCTCTCCACACTATCATGATCCCAATTCTACCTTACAAATCTGGCTAGACCAGATGATGTACACTGGGACAGATAGGAATTGGAAACACAGGGAATCCAGGGCAGATGATCCCTTCAGAACCAGTGGTGAGAGTGGTGATATGGGGAGGGTAGAGGGAAGGTGGGGTGGAAAGGGGGAACCGATTACAAGGATCTGCATGTAACCTCTTCCCTGGGGGATAGACAACAGAAAAGTGGGTGAAGAGAGACGCCAAACAATGTAAGCTATGACAAAATAATAATAATTCATAAACTATCAAGGATTCATAAGGGAGGGGGGAGGGGAGAGGGAGGGGAAAATTGAGGAACTGATACCAAGGGCTCAAGTAGAAAGCAAATGTTTTGAGAATGATGAGGGCAACAAATGTATAAATGTGCTTTGTATGTCCATCCATACATTCATTGATGGATGTATGGATTGTGGTAAGAGTCATACAAGCCCCCAATAAAATGATTTTAAAAAATAAAATGTTCCTGATATGAACCAGTAGCATATATGTGCTGATTCTTTTCCTATTAACGGGAATGAAATTGTGTTAATGATATTTTTTGAGTATTTTTCAAAGTCACCCCTTGTTCCCCACCCTAATTTTGGTTTTCATAATCTATTGGTTATTACATAACCATAATCTACCCCAAACTATTGAAATAGCATGTAGTTCATCTTCCTGCCTCCAGACTTCTTTCTCTCTTTTCGACACTACTACACATTGCAACAAGTCCTGTGTTCCAAAATATAAACCAGCATGTCACTGCCTTTTCAGTGGTCTCGAGGGGCTTCCTCAAACTCCTCGCTGTCCAGCTGATTCTGAGTCACAGTGACCCTGGAGCACAGGAACTAATGGCCCCTGTAGGCTTCTGAGACTTTAACTCTTTATAGGAGGAGAAAGACTCACCTTCTCCGATGGAGCAGCTAGTGTTTTTTGATCTGCTAACCTTGCAGCTAGTAGCCCAACATGCAACCCACTAAGCCACCAGGGCTCCTTTCAGGAGCTTCCTAGGGCCTTCCATTTCGTATGATCATGCTGTGTCATAGCATACCATCCGTGAAGTGCAATTAGTACTCTAATTGAGTGCTATAGAGTACTAAGTTCAGGCTGTTTACTCTACATGGAATGTAATTCCTGCTTCATCAAGCTACTAAAATCCATCTAAAAAGTTCCAGTCCAAGGGTCACCTCCTCCATGAAGTATTCTCTGATGATGTTAGACAGGGTTCTTTAGAGAAACAAAAGCAGGACACTTATGATTTTATATATATATATTTATATAGATAGATAACATAAGAAATAAACAGCTAATTATAGAGCAGTACAAATGGCTCAGTGCAACTAACTTCCGTGAGACAGGTAATACACTGGCAGTCCTTCAAGTCTTGAGGGCCACCGGATACAAGTCAAGGACGCAGACAGCTGAGTCCCCTATAGGGCAATTCAGGCTATCTGCCCACAAGTAGCAAACAGCATGCAGGTCACCAACAGTTAGCCAGATAACAGGATCCAATAGTCCCTAGCTCAAGCGATGCATACTCCAGTAGCATGGCAAAGCAGTTCTTGAAGGAACCTCAAATTAAAGCAACACAGTCCATGGGTTAGGTGTCCCACGGTTAGTGTAGCTTGCAAATTGAGGCAGAGAACAATCATCAGAGAGCAAGAGACAAGAAAGACGAGGCTCATTGAGCCACTATCTCTCCGCCCTTCAATTAATCCAGCATGTGTTAATTGGCCAGGTTGGCACAATAAACCTACCTATCACACTGATCATGCACTAAGGAAAAGAAAAGATCTCACCCCCTGATCTGTTGCCATTATGCATAGGATTCCTATCTATAATTTCTGCAGCATGGCACCTGTTCATCCTGACTCGGGGTAAAATGGGGAATCGTGTCTAAAAGAGAGTAATTTAGAACACTGTTCTAAGAATCTGCAGTTTTTGTTCAAATGCCAGATGTGTAAGTGACCTGAAAAATTAATTAACTTCTCTAAATCTTAGTTTTCTCATCTGTAAAATGGAGATTCAAAAACAAACAACAATAAGAAAGAGAGCCTTAATATTGATGGCCCATATTAGCATTGTGGAAAATGCATTATAAAACTGTATTTTGACCTCCTGGAACCGTGGGTACTTTGGGATGGGCATATAAAAAAGCACACTTTGTTAGTGTGGTAGTTAAAGCCTATAGACTTGGCCCAGGGCTATATACCAAGCAGTGAGCTTGAAATTATACAGACCCAGGATTAAATATTTCACACAAACCACTTAACCTCTTAGTTTCTTTATTTGAGATAATACTATTAATCAATCAAAGTATTTTTTTGAATATTGGAAAATGACAATAATAATACAATAAAAACTGCTCCTTAGTGAGTATGCACTATGAATGAGAAGGTATTCCAAGTTATTTACATGTGTTGATTAATTTAATTTCCAAAATATTTATGTGAGGTAAATTCTATTATTACCTCCTTCTTTTGTATTAGAAAACAGACAAAGAGAGGTCAAATAATTTGCTCAATATCAGAAAGTTACTAAAAGGTAAAACTGGTATTAAACCTAGTTGACTTTGGAATCTAAGCTGTTATAACAAATAGAAAATAAAATCAAATGTTTGCTATCTAGTGAGGTCCTAATATTTTTAAAAATAAATGATTAAGAATCTCTTTCTTCCCTTTGGATTCTCTATGCCAGGGAAAGGGACCATGTTTCACTCAGTTCTCTGTCTTGTCTATAGCACTGTGTCTGTTTTATAGGCAGTGGGCTTCCTGGAGTTGTATGATATTGGCCTACAAAAGTCAATTGCGCACTTATCTTCTCCACTCCATACTTGATGTAGCATTGGTAACTTGAAAAAATATATGTGAAGTATTTACACCATAGCAATAAGTCAATGCTAAAAATCTAGACTTTTATTCAGAACTAGTTCATAGTCATTTCTGAGCCCATGAGGACACGTGGAAGACTCTGAATAAATGTTGCATAATGAATAAGAAGGTGGAGTCCACTCTGATTTCTTATTTGGTTGCTTAGGATCTTCATCTTAAGGGGCAGGCAGAAGTGACCCAAGAGAACTAGAAAAATTGTCTTTGATCCAAAGGAAAATTGATCCCTAGTGAATGTAAATACAACTTTGACCTCTTGCTCAAAGTTGAGAGAACTAGACAGACCAGCTTTACTTGAGCTTTGAGCATTATGGAGATAAACTGGTCTCATGAAATATTCCATAACATAATAAACATAATATGACTGAAGTCTGAAATTGTGTGCTTTGGGGATAAATATTTTCATTTCATTTTTTTATAAGGGATGACATTTCAGCTCAGGTTCATATTGGGAAGAGAGCAAAGCCACATTTTGCCATCTTTTAATTCCAGGAGGCCCATGGACCAGCACCCAGCAATTGCTCACTGAAGGTTTTCCCAATTAACTGTCTTGACATTTTTGAGATTGCACACCTTCATACTATGTGGGGCTTTTTTGTTTGTCGGTTGGGTTAACTAAACCTTCGTGCACTCTACTCCTTTCCTTTATAGCTGAGCTGGAGCATTGAATGCAAGGCAAGAGGAGGGTTTCTGGATTTTGTTTTGGTCTTTTTGCATGAGCACGCAGAGAAACTATGCAGGGAGGGGGACTTTGGGCTATTGAAGTAAGCAGGGAATGTTGGAGATGGATGGAGCAAATATTTGAAAAGTATTTATGATTTCATTATTTGGAATACATTTATTATTATTTTATTTACCAAAAAGGAGAATGGAAGATGCAAGTTATCATCACTGTTCTATTCTTCTGTCCTGCCTTTGTTATATGAAAAGAAGTAGCTCAATGGTAGATATAGTCCAGAGTGTTAAATGAAATCGCTTTCTCTTTGTTTATAAAAATGAAGAGACTCCAAAATAAGTGTCTGCTCTTGTGTTTGTAATCAGTGTTAGCATGGAGATAACATAGGGATAGAATTACATACACAAAAGACCTTCCAGCTCCAGGCTCTTGCCTTGAAGCCCGAGGCAGTAGTGAGATTTGCCAGTGAGAGGGCAAGGCTGATTTCACACTGAATGAGCCCATGTTGGCATGCCCCTTAGGTCTTCTTTCAGTCCCATCTTGAGTTGTCTTCATACAAAAGCCACTGACTTGTACAATGTTGGATGCATTACTTGTTTACTTCTCCGGAATTTCCAGTGGATCTCACAACCTTTCTTTTGGGGTGGGGGGCGGGGGGGCGGAGTATGAACAGGAAAAATGAATGAAAGAATCCAATAGGTACTTAGCTTAGTAGTCCTTCCTTCAGTTAGTATTTACTGGACACTTACTTTGTTCCGGATACCCTGCCAACAATTGTGACATTGAGGTGGAAATCAAATCTTAGAATATAAGCCATGAAAAGCAAATGCATTGCTTTCAGGTCAATTCTTACTCGTGGCGACCCCATGTGCTGCAGAACAGAACTGTTCCACGGGAGGTTCTTGGCTGTAATCTTAATGGAAGCAGGTGGCCAGAACTTTCTTCTATGGTTTGAGTGAAAGGTCTTTGAACAACCTTAGTATAATAAGCTCATGTTCTGTGGTAAGTACAACATGTACGGTATGAAGTCTCATGGGAGACCTGTGAAGAGTGTCCTGTCCAAGCAAGCTTGGGAGATTTCATACATTAGAGGGAAATTGGATGGAATTTGCTATGATAAAAGGGTCTGTGGTGTTGTAATGGTTACGAGTTTGGGCTGCAATCTGCAAAGTTAGTAGTTCAAAACCATCAGCTGCTCCTCAGGAGAAAGATGAGGCTCTCTACTATCATAAACAGCTACAGTCTTGGAAATCCTCAGGAGTCGCTATGAGTCAGCATTGGCTTGATGGCGTGATGTATTGATATATTGATATAGAATCTTCAAGGGGAAAGGCAGAGGCTGAAGTGTCCGAGAAAGCCTGGCTTCTTCCATTCCAGGGTAAGTGCTGGAAATTTTGTTTTTTCAAAACCATTTTATTGGGAGCTAATACAGATATCACATCATTCCATAGTCCAATCCTATCAAGCAGTATTGTACAATTGCTACCACAATTGGTTTCAAACCATTCTATCCCTTCTTAAACTCCTTGATATCAGCTCCCCTTTACCCACCTTTCCCCAAATGCGCCCCCCAAGAATGCTTATTCTACTTGTTGTGTCTATAAGTTCATGCATCCTAGGTTTCAAATGCTGAAAACCAGGAAAACATGCAACAAAAATCTGAGAGAGCTACCCACAATGACAAAATATAGCAGAGATAAACTCCAATATGAAAATGGAAAGAAAGAAAGAAACAAACAAACACAGAAACTGTTGAAAACCATTTCAGGCCCAATGTGTATCCGAGAATCGATCAAGTGACAAGGTGTTAATAGTTCAAGTCAGGTTTATCATTTTCATGTCCTGTAGTCATCTCTCCAAGACTCTATGTTTGGTAACCAGTCTTCCCCTCCATCCATTATGGACACAGGGAGATCACCAAAGGCTTGTTTCTTGTGTAGATCCCACAAATGTATCTTGGACTTTCACCGTCATCCAGAGCCTTCTGCAAACCAGAATCTCACCATTTTTAAGGTGATTTTTTAACAAAAGTATAAGATGTTCTTCTTGGGGGTGGGAATAAGTGTGTTTGGAGATCTAACTACAAGGTATTTAAGAAGCCATCTGAAACCTGGGTAAACTTCACAGAGTTCCCTGTAGAAAAAAAGTTCCTTTTTAAAAAAGAGACATTGTTCTTCACGACAGATAGTCCCATGCCAGGACGCCCTTCACAGAAATCGCCAAGGAGTTCTTCTCCAGTCTGGACTCCTCGTCAGCCTAGCTTCCCGTCCAGGAACCCGAGGTGAGGATCTGGTCATAAAAATGCGATGCAGGGGGAATTAGAAAGACACACAATTGGAA
>NW_022111366.1:3731558-3732501 GCF_000313985.2 Echinops telfairi
GTCAAGAGAAAGGAAGTTCCCAGAATGCTCATGAGAAGGCCATGCCCAGAGGGAGGCATCATCAGGCTATGACCTGATTGACAGGTTAGACTCCACCCTTAGACTTATTTATCAAGTTGACATGAAATTATGTAACTACCGCACTCAGGGTGTCCCATAAGGTTTCAGGCGAGGAGTGGGCAAGGGAAGCGGTCTCAGAAGACTTGATGGGAGCTGATAAGGGGGACTGCTCATGCATGGGGCTGTTGGCAGGGGACTTCAGTTCTTCACTGTGTGGGCCTCTTTACAGGGGATCCATGAGAAAGAGTAAGGGTAAAAATGAGGGGAGACTAGGGAAGAAAGAGAGAGTGAATGAAATGGGAGCGACGTGTCTTTTAAACCCGAATCTCAAAAGTGATTTGCCACAACTTCTGCCGTATGCTGTTGGTCACACAGACCAGCCTTGATACCTCTAAAAGGCACCAGTAGAAGATGGATATCCGAAGGTGGGGTCATCGTCACCATCTTGCACACTGGCTGCGGCAGTATAACGTCCTCCTTTTTTTTTTCCCAAAATGAGAAAAATGGAGACACATAATTAAAAGTATATATAGTAAAATTATATATAACACATCCTTTGCCAATTCAACAATCTTCACATGTACATTTAATGATATCAATTAGGTTAGTCATCTTGTGAGGCACCTAATTTTAATCTAGCAATGCCAGCCTTGTGGTTCTTTATTTCAGTTGTATAGCACAGGTAAATGTGGTGATTTTGCAAGTATGATACACAAATACAGTCCACTAGAAAGGCTGATATGGTAGGTCTGCTCCAAGACCTTGAAATGCATATTTGACCCTAGCTCCATGGGTGGCACTGGAGCACTGCCTGGTTGGAAAGCCCTGGTGTTTGTCCGTGGAGACACACTGGAGCTGCAATGTGTTGGTCTGAGAGGAAAAG
>NW_022111366.1:3733756-3735696 GCF_000313985.2 Echinops telfairi
ACAATAGAAATTAAGTGGTGGAGAACCAAACTCAGGGATTTTTAATGTGAGAAATTTGACTATTTGTCACTGGAGATATGGATAGTTTGCTGCCAAATGAGGGCGGATGCTACTATTGTTTTTATTGTGACTCAAGCCACAGGGCAAGTTGTCCTCTTTGCCAAAGAATGCAGCAGCAAAATAAACCATAACAAGAATGCCTCCTTTCCTTTGCAGATGGCAACATGGGTGGTCACCAGGAACCATAAGATTCTGTTTAATTTGCAAGATTCTACAATGTTTGTTTAGCAATAGTGCTTTACACTTCTTTTATATTTTATATGTTGAAAAATATAAAGCTTTAAACTACATTATTTTTTCTGGCCCCTGTATATTGCCAATAAGGACAGAAAGGTATAGGGTGTTTAAGCGAACTGTTCAATGTCACAGTCAGGTAGTAGCACGGAGAGTCAATTATTGATCTTACATTACAATGAGCTGCTGGTAGGTTTCAAATCATGTTCTTCTGTGTGGTCCGCATTAGTCCTCTGTCCTGCAGGTGTTTGAAGGATGATCAAAATAAGAAACATATTTTTAAGAAGAAAAACAACAACTTTCTTCTCTTGCATATTTGAATCCATAATAAAATGCATTAGAATTAGTCAGAACTGGAGGAAAGAAGAAATGGCAATTTAAGTACCACAGATGCCTGCTTTTTGAAGGGAATGAGCTATAAATGTTTATTATCTTTTATAAAAGTGTGGGAAATGAAAATAAATAAATGACCAAGAAAATATTTGATTCTTCCAGGTATACAATCAGATTTTAGAAAATTGGACAATGTGTAACTCAAACATCTCAAACAAAATCAGAGAGATAGCGAGAACACAGCACGCGTGTCCCGTGTCTTAGAATTTTGTCATTGAATGAATATTTATTAAAAGTAGAGTATATTCTAGACATTGTATCCAGTGCTGAGAAGAATTAAAATGCGAAAGAGTTGAAGAATCTCTGCCCTGTAATGAAATAAATTATTTAATTGGACTCTTCTAGCCATAACCTCTTTTACTCCCCCTAACGGCTTTCATTTCCTGATGGTTCTGGGTAAGAAGGTGGGATAAGATACTGAAAGGAATATATGAGTCAACCTGTGAGTGATTGTTAACAGAGTTCATTGGTATTGTCATCTTGCTGGGTATAAAATCAGCTTCAAAGAAGCAGGAGGGGGTATTTCATCACCACTAAGAGAGAAGAGCCCGTGGTGGACTGCCTCTTTGAACCCCGAGATCCCTGTGCATAGAACCTCCTCCATTCAGGATAGAGCTAGCAGCAGTAGAGTTAGCCAGAACATGAGACCAGGTGATAGACTTCCTCCTCACGACAAGAGAAGCTGAGTGCTTTGGGGCAGGAGGCTGGCTTGTGATGTAGAGTGCCTCTGGGCACTTAACTGGGGAGCAGGGTTTGCTGATCCATGGAACTGGCACTGAATGAATGTCCTTGGGTTGAGTCTTATAGCAATGTGGCATGCCCTTTGAACATTTATTGGCAGCCTTACAAGAGCTTTGGTCACATTGCTTAAGCAGGGGAGAGGCCAGGCCTAGAGGCTGAGGACCAGAGAGGCCTGCCTACAGGCCAGGCAGAGAATAAATTGTCCTGACTGAACAATATCCTGAGCATTTCTCATCTGAACTGTAACAAGTTAGCCACCCTGATGAACTCCATAACTTGTGAGGCTATTGCAATGAATTATCGAACCCGGTCACAGAAGTAAAGTGCCATGGCAGGTCTGGTTGGTGTCAGACTAGGGTAGAAAGGGATGGAGAGTGGAGACATGTCTGACCCATGCCTTTTGCCAATCAGCGTTGGGAGCTGGAAGAGGTCAGATTGGCCCCCTATACCATTTTTACAGTGTGGAAGGAACATATACCTAAGTATCCATATCAAAAAATGAAAACAGAAAA
>NW_022111366.1:3736217-3737977 GCF_000313985.2 Echinops telfairi
GAAATTTAGTATTGAGAAAATAACTGATGTCCAACAATCATTGAAAACAGAAGAAAATAAAACAAGCCAGAACTCTTGTCAGAAGAGTCTGCAGGCCACAGACATGCCATTACAGGTCAGAGCCTTTCAGACTGGATGTGTCTGAGGGTGTTCACTCTACAAAGGCGAGAGAAGATGGGAACTGGGAGCCCCCAGGCCATCTGTCTGTACACGTGCAGTTGAGGCTAGGGCAACAGAGAAAGTTAATTGCATGGTTCCGGAGAACCAGAACCTTCACGAAGGTAATAACAAATACTTGTATATGGAAGGGCATTGGCAAAGGTCTTCTTCCTAAAGGGGTATATAAGGAAAAATAAAATCAAGTTGATTGGAGTTCAGTAGAATTAATTAAACAGAATTAAATATAATGAGTATAGCAGCAACTGACGACTTCATCTGTTGTCAGATTAATATAACCTATTGAAACGGAACCGACTTGATGGCACCTAACAACAACAACAACAACAACAACAAAGAAATGGTCAAAATGTTTATCCCTGACTTCAGTAATTCCACTCATAAATGTGCCCAACGGAAAACACATGCACACACATGTACACACATACTCACACATGAGGACATATCCATGTTCCGTACAGTGTTGTTTATAATAATGACAAACTGATAGTAGGATAAATGACCATTGATAGAAGAATGGTTAAATAAATACATATATGTGTACTAATTAAAAGTCGCTGATAACGTTGGACACATTTTAAAGTTGTTTCAACTGAAAAATGTGCAGGGAAAATTCATGTAGCTTAAGCCCCTGGGCCCATGGTGCAGGCATGTGAACAGCCTTGCTATCCTGCAGACTGCATTGGGAAATGGACTGTTGCAGATAGTTAGAGTGACATTTAGCACCCTGACATTTGATCTCCCTTATGATCCATTTAAATTTGTTCTAGTTTTTAATATGTTCTTTCTTTTTTATTGAGTTTTTTTCTGTTTCACTTTGTTATTGTTTTTGTTAATGTTTTTCTGTAGATGAAATCTAGGATAGGTAAACCTATAGAGATTAAGGGTTCCTGGGGGTATGGCAGGAGAAGTTGGGGGGAAATGAGGAGTTAATCACAATGAGCAGATAAATTAAGAAAATGTTCTAAAACTGATTGTCGTGATGATTATACACTCTTCTTGGTGTGACTGAACTATTGAATTGTGTGGTTTGTAAATTACATGCCAATAAAACCATTGGGGGTAAAAAGTCGATGATAGAATAGAATGAGCTGATTTAGAAAGATTTCTATGTTCTACTATTTGTTTACAGCACTACAATTGTAGCCAAAATATAAACAATGTGATTCCATTTGTGTTTTAAGAATCTACATTGGCAAATAAAAACGTTTACAGGGTAAACACATGTCTATTAATGGCTGTTATGTACAAGAGGCAGACACTATTACATGCATCTATATAATATAAAGTAAGTAAGAATTCCGTCATGCATAATGTGTTGGAACACAGGTTATTGCAGATGTAGTCAGTTTAAAATTTGACACCTTATTGTGTGATTTCATTCTGCCTTGCAGACCTGGTTAGACCAGATGATGCACAGCGCTACAGATGGGAATTGGAAACGCAGGGAATCTAGGAGAGATGAACCTCTCAGGACCAGGGGTGACAGTGGCGATACCAGGAGGGAAGGGGGGTGTAGAAAGGGGGAATTGATCACAGGGAGCTACATATAACCTCCTCTCTGGGGGATGGGCAGCAGAGGG
>NW_022111366.1:3743376-3755804 GCF_000313985.2 Echinops telfairi
TTGTATTCCCATCCTGGAACACCGGATTTCAGTCTGGTCCCTCTTTCCCTGTGGAGATATGAGCAATGCCCTCCCCTTGGGTGGGTTAGTGCTCTGTTCCCCCGCTACACATTTCTATCCTTTTTTTTCCCCTTTCCTCCTCCCACCCCTCCTTTTTAGTTAGCTACCATATGTATCCCTGGATTTGGTCTGGCCCCTGCCATCCTAGCTAAATTGTTCTTGTTAAGTGTCTTGAAGTTGGTACTGTCACAGTGACCCCATGTGACAGGGTAGAACTATATTTCATAATGTGAACACACAAATAATCTTTCATTGATGATGATCCATTTTCCATTTTTGTTATTACTGCTAAAACAGTTATTTTTCTGTGTATCAAAAACCATGGTGAAGAAAGTGCACCTTATATTCACATCTGCTATTGAAGCAGGAGGATTTGGACTGCAGGGAGCAGAAAACCAGATGAGGAATCTTCCTGAACTGCGAGTGTCTAAACTGTGCACATGGATACTTTCCTAACATCACAGAGTCACAGGACATGACAGCTGGAAGAGACCTATAAATCACCGAGTGCCATCCCCCCTTTTCCAAGGAGGAAATTGAGGCCCACAGAGGTTATCTCCCTCAATGTCACATAACTAATAAAGTACCACTCTCCTGATTAATGTCTGATGGCTCTGAATCCATCCTCTTCAAAAGACAAAAAGCAATGAAAGGACATTTTAAGCTGCCCCATGATGAGATGCCGAAGGGTTTCTTCCTTCTACGTAGGCTTCAGCTAGACCCAGCCAGCTTTTGTAGTCTGCTATGATCTGGCCCTCATCCTCAGTGTCTTCCAAAAACACTTTTCTATTTTCTCTCTGCACAGGCATTATTTTTTGCATTAATTTAAGCATGTACATATCATGACAGAGCCTCCAATATTATCTGGGAAGGTAGCAGAGTGAAATATTAAGTATTTTAATTCCAGTCCCCACTGTACCACTTGCTAGCTGCATGACCTTGGGTAAGGTAATTTTGCCATCTATAATAGGGAGAAACAGCAGATCCATCTTTATATCATTGTTAAAAGGATTAAAAGAGATGAAGTCACTGCCAAGTATTAAGTATACCTCAGCCATTATTCTGTCTGGTATGTCAAACATTTACTAGGTGCTGGGAATTCAGTAGTGCAACAGATCTATATGAGTAGCAGGTCCCAATTACCTATACTTGTAATTCTCTGAATTTAACCTTCATTTACATTTATTTGTACCTTTTACAAAATACTATTCCTTTTGTTTTATTTACTTTTTACTCACTATGTTTTATGTATGTACAATATGTACAATCAGTACATATATACAGTAAAACACATCAATAAACTTTAGTGTGCCATTAAAGGTCCTCTTTCTGGTTCCCATGTCCATGAGTCAGGATTTCAGGTCTACCTAGTGTCCATCCTATTGAAAAAAGAGATACTGTGCTGGAGCTAGTTTGTTAAAATAGAAGGTACACTGGATTCTTCTGAAACTTTGTAAGCCTAAATTCTCTTTGACAGAGGAATTTCAGAATTGGTTTCTTTTCTCTCTATATTTTGACCACCCTAAATCCATTTCCCAGTGTTAAGTGGCTTTCTTTTTAAAAAGAAGAAAATAAAGGTGGACCTTGATTAACTTGTTGTGATATATATATTAGAAAGAACAAGCTGCTCACAATTAACCGTGATATTGAGCCATTTCTCTGTGCCCATAGAGGTCCTGCTGAGGTTATAATTTTCTGATTGTACAAGGGTTGTAAAAAATATCCCTATTGGAGTCTCAGCTCTCATAGGCAAGGGTTTATTCCAAACAAAACATGTTTAAACATGTATCTCTGTGTTGGACAGGGTTCTCTAGAGAGATAAAACCAAATTGCTGATAATTTAATATATTTATTTATAAAGATAAGTAGATATATAACAAGGAATGAACTGTTCAATCATATACAGTTAACTATATAATACAAGAAAGAAACAGTTAAATTATAAAGCACTACAAATGGCTCAATTCAACTCACTGCCATGAGAGAGATGTGAGAGACTAGCAGTCCTTCCAGTCCAATCTGCTGCCAGATCTTCCTCTATTTATAGAGAGAGCTAGGCTATGTCAGCACAGCAGCCAATCACAAGGCAGGTCACCAACTGCCAGCCAGGTCACCAACTGCCAGTCCCCAGCTCCAGCGATCTCTTAAAGGGACCTCAACTGACAGCGACACAGTCCACAGTCTAGGCGTCCCACAGGTAGTGTAGCCTTTAAATTGAGGCACAGGACAAGCAAGGCAGCCGCACACTGGTCCAATGATCAAAGAGCGAGAGACAAGAAAGGCGAGGCTCACCAAGCCATTTATCTCTCTGTCCTTCAGTTAATTCCACTTGTGTTTATCAGCCAGGCTGGCACAATAAACTATCTCAATCTCCAAGCAGCAGATGGCTGTAGACATGTTCTCTCAGTAATATACTTATCTTAGTCTTTTTCCTAAATTAAAAAAATCATTTTATTGGGAGCTCTTACGTATATTATAACAAACTATACATCTGTTATCCCAGGTGGACGTGTACAATTATTGGCATCAACAATTTCTAAACATTATCTTTCTTCTTGAGGCCTTTTATATCAGCTTCTCTTTTTTCCTCCTCCTCCCTCCACCCTGCCACCCGCATAAGTCCTTAATATATTGTGTATTATTATTTCTATGTATGTTACACCATCCATTCTATCCCTTTACTGACTATCCTGGAATTCTTCCCCTGATAGAAGTCATTCTGCTGTCATTAATATCCATTCCCCCTTCTCACCCTTCCTTCCCCTGCAGTTCCCCTATCCTCCTGGAATAATTGCTCCCATTACCGTTTCTGAGGGGGTTTGTTTTTACTGGATTCCACATATTGAAAGCTCTCATCTGTGCTCCTGTCTGTACACCAGTCTAGCGGGAATTGTGATATTGGATTGAGATCATAATAGTAGGATGAGGAAGGATTAAAGAACTAGAGGAGTGTTGTGTTTTTTGCTGGTGCTAAATTTCCCCCTGGGTGCATTTTCTCCTACATGCAGCCCCTCTGTGCGGGAACATCCAGTTATACAAGAATGGACTCTAGTCTCTAACTTGATCCTTCACTATCACCTCGATAAGGTTGTTTATTTTTAGAATTCTGATATCTGTTCCCATAGACACTTCATGATCGCACATGCCGGTGTGCTAGATGGTCACTTATTTGGCTTCAAGCTTTTAAGACACCAGACACTATATCTTTTTATAGCTGGGCACTATCTTCTTTCCTCTTCACATGTGTTTATATACCTAGTTTGTCTTTAGCAAACATGTTGGGGTGGTGGGCATCGCCCAATGCCATATTATTATAACAAAGTATTCTTGTGTTGAGAGCATACTTAAGTAGAGGCCCAGAGTCCATCCACTGCCTCAATGTATAGCCATATAAATATATGTACATAAACCAATGCCCCTATTTTTATGCATTAATATATTTACATATGTATACCTTTATGTTTATACCTTTATAAATAGTTTTGCTTCTTAGTTCTTTCTTCTATTTCCTTTTTACCTTACTTGTGTCCCACTATCATGTTCACTCCTCGTTTGCTACTCAGTATTTCCTCCAGCTAGACTACAGCTGCTCCATCACCACCAGGATTTCTAGTCCCCCCAGAGATTTTAGATTCCAGTTGTTCGCCTGTCTGTGACCTTGTTTGCTCACTGCTCCCTTCCCCATGGCTCCTCCTCTCCTAAGGCCCCTGGAACCATTGGTCCTGTTGCTTACTCCGAGGGCTTGCTTCTCATGCCTATCTTATATAGATAGACAAAACAGACCAATGGAGACTAAGCATCAACCAACCAACCAACCAACCAACCAACCAACCAACCAACCAACCAATAAACAACCACAAAGAGAGAAAACAAACAAACCAAAAAACCCTGTACATAGTTCCAGGTCAGTCAACTGACCTTTTTGACTTTCTCCCCACTGGTCTAGCAGTGCTCAGGGCACTCCCCCACCGAGTCTGAAGTCTATTTTCCACAGTCGTCTGGGGCTTTGTGATGTAGCTCCCATTGTTGATCTGTTATGTTCCATTCTTGTTCCACCTAACTGCAAGGGTGGTGGTGGAGGAGACAGACCAGGTTCACTCCCCATGCTGTGGCTCCAATATTGTCCTCTGTAGTGCTATGCTCTCCTACAGGGACATTATGTCTCAAGCTGTTTTCTGCCCTGCAGGCCTATCTGTGTCTTAGCTGCTCTGAGCAGGGATGTTGTCCTCAGGACTCGGAGTGCCAGATGGGGTCTAGGCCCTCACTCTTCCCTTTCTTTCTTAGTTTGCTCTCATGTGGGTAAGATGGGCTGACCCTCCTCCCCAGTCTATAGCTTGTGATGACCTCTGTAGGTCATACTTCTAGGGAGGGGAGCAGCATAACTTGGATTGGGGCCAGCCCCATAGTGCTCTCTGTTTATGGGTTGCTCCATGCTATTGCATTGCCCTCAAGGCTTGGCGCACTGTGATACTGTATGCACACTCACTCCTTTTCCTGTGACGACATAAGCAATACCCTCTCCATGGGTGGATTCCTGCCTTGCTTCCCCCAATGCCTTTGTCTTTTCCCCCTTTCCCCCACCCCCACTTTTCCCCGCTTCTTTATGGTTACCTATGAATCATTGGGCTTGGTCTGTCCCCTGCTTATCCCTCAACCCATAAATTGTGCAGTAATAGTTTTTCTTCTTGATTGCACTTACCTCACTGAACTCATGCTGCGCGTGTCCTTTTGTGCTTGGCTAATTTTGCTTAGCATAACTTCCTCCAACTCATCCCATGAGAAAATGCACTGCATGTGTTCATCATTGTTTTTCAGGGATGCATACTTATCCATTGTGTGCATGTGCCAGAGTTTTCTAATTCACTTGTCTATCAGTGGAGATTTAGCTTGTTTCCAGATCTTTGCAATTGTGAATTGCGCCACAATAAACATTGGAGCGCAGAGGACTGACCACAGTCTATTTCTTAATTCTTCTGGATATGTGCCCCATGGGGGATTGCTGGGTCATAAGGTATCTTAATTTCCATTTACTTTAGATATTGCCAGATGGCTTTACACAGTGGCTGTATGTATCTACAAGGCCATCAGCAGTGAATGAGAGATTGGGACGCATCCCCTCCATCACTACATTCCCTCCCACATTTGTTGCTTTCTGATTTTTTGAACTGAGTTACCCTCACGGGTGTCAGGTGGTATCTCATAGTTTAATTTACATTTCTCTTGTGGCTAATGATCGGGAGCGTTTTCTCATAAGCTTGTTGGCCATTCGGGTTTTCTCCCATGTGAAACTTCTGTTCAGATCTTTTGCCCACCTCCTCAGAGGGCTCTCTGCTTTCTTCTGGTTGCAGGCTAATCAGGTATTGTAGGTTTTATTAATAAGCCCTTTGTCTGATGTGTCATTGTTAAATATCTTCTCCGAATGTGTGCGTTCTCATAATACTCTCTTGGTGAAATCTTTTGATGCACACGGTGTTTCATCCTAAGTATATCCCGCTTGTCAATTTCAGCTTCTTCTCTGTGTGTGTGTGTGTGTCCTTCTCTATTCCAGTTAGCCTATGTATTCCCTGCACCAAGGTTCTCAGATTTGTCCTCATCTTTGTTGATAGTTTGGAGGTTTAGTTCAAGATCTGTGATCCACTTTGAGTTTATTATTGTTCATGGGGTAATGTAAGGATCTAGAGTCATTTTCCTACATGTAGCGATCCATTTTTTCCAGCACCACTTATTAAAAGAGTCCATTGACTTCCTATTTGATGGTTTGGGGGCCCTTATCAAAGATAGGTTGTCTGTATGCTGCTGGTTTTATTTCTGGATTTTCTGTTCTTTTCCATTGGTCTGAGCATCTGTCATTATACCAGTGCCATGCTGTTTTGGCCACTGTAGCTGTGTAACATGTTTTAAAGTCAGATAAAGCAAACCCTCCAACTTTGTCTTTCTTCTTGAGGAGTTCTTTGCTAATTCTGGGCTTCTTCCATCTCCATATGAAGTTGGTAGTAAGTTTTCCCATTTCTTTAAAGAAAGTTGTTGGTATTTGTATTGATATAGGATTAAACTTATACAGTGCCTTGGGTGGGATTGATGCATTGACTATATTGAGTCTTCTGGTCCACAAGCTTGGGGTATTCTTTCATTTTTGGAGGTCACTTTTGGCTTCCTGTAGTAGGGCTCTGTAGTTTTCCTCATACAAATGTTTTGTTTTTTTGGTTAGGTATATCCCTAAGTATTTCAATTTATGCTTGGCTATTGTGAAGGGCATTGCCTTCTTGACCTCCTCTTCCATGGTCTTGCCCGATGTATATAGCAATTCAATAGACTTCTGTTTGTTGATCTTGTTTTCAGCCTGTATTAGTCTGGCTTGACTACAGAAACAAATCCAGAGACACTCATATGTGTATAAGAAAGAGCTTTATATAAAAGAGCAAATTGTATATTGAGAAAACATCCCATCCCAGTCCAGATCAAGTCCATAAGTCTGACATTAACCCATATGTCTGATACTAGTTCATAAATTCCTCTTTAAACTCATGCAGCACATGCAACGATGCCGAATGCAGGAAGATCACAGGTCAGTGGGTAGAAGGTCTTGTGGTTCCAGTGGAGGTGGAAGCATCTCAATGTTGGCATGAGTCTCTACGTGTCTCCTCCAGCTCGCTGAGTGTCTCAACAGTAGGAAAGGGAAGGCAGAGAGTAAGTCTGTCCTTCAGTTAGCTATTTATCTCTGTTGCACCTGCATATGAGGTCATTAAACTGCGACCTTACTGACAGACTAGACTCCACCCCTTCTCTCAAGTTGACAGGAGATTATGTAACTGCTACACAGCCACTCTTCCATATTCCTCTCTTGCTCCCAGCACTCCTGTTGGGGAGCTTCTGGGGTTTTCAATGTATAGAATCATGTCATCTGCAAATAATGATAGTTTCATCTTTTCCTCCCTCAAACAAATGCCTCTGATTTTGTTGCACTATGTTGTTAGCTAGGACCTTTCGTACAATGTTGCATAAAAGTGGAGACATGAGACATTCTTGTCTGGTCCCTTTTTTCAGTAGGACTGTTTTCCATCTTTTCTCCATTGACTATGACATTGGCTGTTGGATTTTCATAGGTAGCTTGTATTAACTTGAGGAATTCCCCTTCTATTCCTATCTCCTTGAGTGTCTTAAGTAGGAATGAGTGTTGAATGTTGTCAAATGCTTTTTCTGTGTCTATTGATATTATCATGTAGTTCTTATCATTTTTCTTCTCAATGTGATGGGTGATGTTGATACACTTTCAGATATTGAACCACCTCTGGATCCCTGGAATGAATCCCACCTGATCATGATGGATGATTTGTATTATATACTTTTATATTATATTGGCAAAATTTTGTTAAGGACTTTTGCATCCATGTTCATTAGAGATATCAGTCTTTAGTTCTCTACTATGGTGGGATCCTTGCCCGTTGGGGGTATCAGTGTGATACTAGCTTCATAAAATGAGTTTGGAAGTTTACCATCTTTTTCGATACTTGTAATAGTTTGTGTTGGAATGCTGTCTGCTCTTCTTTGAATTCTTGGTATAATTCTCCTGTGAAGTTGTCTGGCATGGGAGTGTTTTTCTTTGGTAGTTTCTTGATAACCATATCCATTTCTTCTATTGCCATGAGTCTATTGAGGTCCTTGAACTCTATCTGCATTAATCTAGGCAGGGATTGTTTTTTCCAAGTATTTGTCCATGTCTCTCAGGACTTTGAAGTCATTGGAATACAGTTTTTCACAGTAGCTGGTGATGATCCTTTGAATCTCATTAGGGTCCATTGCGATTTCCCCTGTTTCATCCCTCATCTTGGCTATTGATGTTTGCTCCTTCCTATCCTGGGTTAGGTTTGTCAAAGGTCTATACATTCTGTTAATTCTTTCAAATAACCAGTTTTCTTGCTGCATTAATTTTTTTTTTGCACTGTTCTCTTACCTTTCCCCTCCTTTCTCTCCGCCCTGATTTTTATTATTTCCTTTCTTTTGCTATTGGAGGGATTGTTCTGTTGACTCTGCTCTAATTTCTGGGTCTAGCTGCAGCCACTGGGACCACGGGCTGGCAGCGGGAGGGTACCAGGTGTGGTCACGGGTGTCTCCACCATGTGGGAGCATCTCTGGGGCCAGGTCAAGGATCTCTGGGGCCCCATAGCATGGCTGGATGTTTGGGAGGTCACCTCCTTGGTCAAGGGAGTACTCTAGATTGTTATGGGAGTTTATTCACTTACCTAAATCCCAACTCGGTCTCCTAATTGGTGAATTTACTGGTTTCTATGAAGCGCTCAATGCAAACTGCTTACCTGGGCCCCATTTCCCTTTTCTTAGTTTGATCAAAACTAAAAACCCAACTTACTTTTGTTGAATCAGTTCTGACTCTTTGTGATCCTATCGGGCAGAGTAAAACTGTCCTTGTGGGTTTCTGAGAGTGCAACTCTTTTACAAAAGTTGAAAGTCTCATCTTTCTCCTCTGCAGTAGCCAGTGGTTCCAAACTACTGACCTTATAGATAGCGTTCCATCCATAAAGGACTATACCACCCGGGTTCCTCTAGTTGTAACAGTGTCTTTTTATAAAGGATACATTTTGTGCCATTAGAAAAATAATTTTGAGGTGAGGACTAACATTACAGTTTAATAAAACTGAAAGACAGGTTCCCAAATCACTGAAGGCTTGCAACAAGCTTACGAAAATGCTCCCCCACATAGAACAACACTTTATAGCTGCATAAGGTGTTTTAAGGAGGGTCAAGAAGACCTTAAAGTTGAGTCAAGAGATAGAAGACTTTCTTTCATCTCAACTTTGATGAGTGAAAAACAAACAAACGAAAAACCATGGCTGAAGTCAACATACCAGTGGAAGGATGTAGAGCTACCATTGAAGGACAGCTATTGAACTGGGACTCTTACAAGATCTGATATTGTAAATTTTAAGTAAGCATCTTGGCCTCAGCGAGTTTTCGGTATAATAAGTTCCAAAAGTAATGCTTGAAGATCAGTTAGCTTAAAGAACTGATTTTTATGTCAGTCTTTTAAGCATGATTAAAGCAAATAAAGACAATTTTTATGGAATAAATTGTCATGAATGAGTCTTGGAATTACCAGTATGATTCAGAGAGCAAGGTTCAATCAATAAAAACTGGTCTCTGAGGATATCTACTTGAAGTGTTACATTCAAGACAAATACATCAGTCCAGAATGCTGCCAGAGCTTCAGATTTAGAAGAGAATGTGAAACAAGGTATATCCTTTCTGACATCAGATGAATCTTGGCTGAAAGCAGAGAATACCAGAAAGATGATTTCCTATGTTTTATTAACTACACCAAAGCATTTAACTGTGTGGATCATTTAAAACTATGGAAAACCTGAGAAGAATGGGAAATCCAGATACATAATTGTGCTCATGTGGAACCTGTATACGGATCAAGAGGAAATTGTGCAAACAGGTCAAGGGAATGCTTCGTGGATTTAAATCAGGAAAGGTGTGTGACAATGTTGTATCCTCCCACCATATCCATTCAATCTGTATGCTGAGCAAATCATCAGAGAAACACTTATGTGTAGAAAAATGTGGCATCAGAATCAGAGGAAGGTTTGTTAACACTCAGTAATATGCAGATGGCATAACCTTGATTGCTAAAAGTGAGGAGGGCTTGAAATCCTGGCTGATGAAGATCAAGGATGGCAGCCTTTAGTTTGGATTAAGACCTCACAACTGGTCCCTCATGATAAATTGAGAAAAGATTGAAGTTGTCAAATATTATGTCTTGCTTGGATTTGTAATCAATGCTCATGGAAGCAGCAGTCAGGAGTTCAAAAGATGAATTGCAATGGGTAAATCTGCTGTACAAGACCACCTAAGAATATTGAAAAGCAAGTATGTTGCTTTTGAGGACTAAGATTAGGCTGGCCCAAGCCATGGTATTTTCAATTGCCTCATGTGCATGTGGAGGTGAGACATTGATGAAGGAAGACCAAAGAAGAATGGATGCATTTGAATTGTGGTGCTGGAGAAGAATATTGAAAGTACCATGGACTGCTAAAAGGACAAACTGATCTGTGTTGGAAGAAGTAAGGCCAGAATACTTCTTACAAGCAAGTAGAGGGAGTACTTTAGGCTTACGTAATTTGGACATGTTGCCAGAAGAGAGCAGTCCCTGGAGAAGGATATCAAACTCGATTGAGTGGAGGGACAGAGAAAAAGAAGAGAGTGCTCAAGGAGACGACTGACATAGTGGCTGCAACAATGGGCTGAGGCATAGGAACAATTGTGAGATCAAGCAGGACTGGGCAGTGTCATTCGGTTGTACATAGCATCGCTGTTGGTTAGAACCATCTAGGTGGCATCTAACAACTATAAAGTCAGTGCTGTAAATTTCATCATAACTCGTAATCTACTCAGATCGCATCGATCAGAATCTTTTCTTTATTTATCCTTTAGGTCCTGGTGTCCACATTCTTGACTTACCTTTTTAGTTGCCTTTCATCTACAACATACAGCCCTTGACATATGAAACCATTGCCCAAGACATTGAACCATCTAAGCTTCTTTGTACTCCCCTCTTCCCCCATGCACACTTATTCTACTGGTATTGGAGTGCTTCTGTAAACATCCAAAAGTTTATTTAATGCCTTAAAGTTGTATAAAGCAACAAATGTCTTTCTCAAATACCAATTTATTTTTTAAGTAAAATTACTGTGAGACCATCTAATGTTATAAAGAAGTTTTTGGTGATGTCACCTTAAGGGAATAGTCTCTTCTCTCAGGGAAACTTTGGCAAAATCTCAACTCATATAAGGAAAAATGCATTATTTATAAACTATTTTGAATAATGTTTAAAAACTTTTTTATTATTATTCATTGGAAACGTAAGACATGAAAATATTGTCATTGTAAAAATGGAAATATAAAGTTTGAACTTCTTTTAGTTAAAAGAAAAAGAAGTTTATAGGCTTAGATAAAGACATATTGGGAAACTGTGGCTCCACATTTTGATATTGTCATTTAGTAAGTATTTCTGTTTTATAGCCATACTTTTATTTATTGAATGTTCAGTGGAAATCAAATATGTTCAGTATGTGATTGTTTTGTAGTTATTAGGTGGTATCTACTCAGTTTGCAATGACAGCAACCCTACGTACAACAAAACAAAGCACTGCACTGTCCTGTGCCAACAAGTTTTTAGGTTTGACACTATTATTTGAGCCACTGTGTCAATCCATCTCATAGGATATCTTCCTCTTTTCTTGTAACCCTCTACTATACATGTGTTATAAAGGACACAGGAATAAGGAAAACAAGCATATAGGCTCCGAGCTTTGGGAACCTTCTCTCTAAGGTACATGGGAGCCCAAATTCCATTTGCAGGGTCCACATATGGATGAAGCCTCCCGTGAATCCCCTCTGACCGTTGACCAGGGATGTGAATAGCCTTGCTATTATGGAGAACGCAGGGTGGTGTTTTCTTCCGTATTTTGTCTTCTAAGTTTTTCTGTATATGAGATCCAGGAGGGGTCGAGCTATAGAGATGGTGACTGCATTGGTGTTTTCATGGCAGGTGTGGCAGGGGAAGCTGCGGGAGGTAGGGAATTGATAGCAATGAGTGCAAGAAATAAGTGAATGTTTTAGAATTGATTGTGGAGGTGATTGTACAACTCTCTTTAACATGATTGAACTATTGAAATGCATGATTTGTGAAATATATGCAAAAAATAACTCTTACAAAAAGAAAACAAAAGCTTTAGGAGAGCAAAGACAAATGGGTTGCTACCAATGATGACCAGAAGGCAGTGAAAGGCATTGAAAGGGATGTAATGGGTAAGAATAATTACAATTGTTATTATATTTATCGCCATTTTACAGGTGAGGAAACTTGTTCAGGGGCTAAGACACTTGCTCTCACAGAAAACTTGTAAGTTCTACAAACAAGACTCAATTCAAGATCTGACTCTCAATCCTCTTTATATTCTTCACTTTATTACACAAACATAGGATGGCTGTCACAGTGTCTCTGGTGTTTTGGGTTTTCTTTTGTCTTTTAAGATATGACAATGAGGGAAAAGTGTCCTTTCATTTGTAGTTTGAAAGACATTGAGTGGTGAATCTGAATAATGGGACACAATTATGAATTAGCTGAGGTTTGTTTTCAATGTCCTAGCCAACTGGAGGACTATTGTCATGGTAAGTTCTACCCTAGATGAAACATCTTATGCTGGTGAGAAAAGAGGGAACTGGAGAATTGGTCCCCATTATTTATTCAGTACAGGAAATTAGTGCAAATCTTAGAAATGTATCCAATCCAGCCTGTATCAGTTTGTACCAGTACTTGGTTGTCCAGACTTGTTATAATCACAGGCAGG
>NW_022111366.1:3755904-3764819 GCF_000313985.2 Echinops telfairi
CATGGTATTCTTTTCCTCAGGGGGCTTCAGCTTTTAAAAATTCCCTTAGGAAAGGGAATTTGAGGAAGCGGGATGGGGGGTAAGGAAAATCAAAGAGCAGCTGATGAATATTTTATTTAAAAACGTGGCCTCGCCGGCCATAGTATTAAACTTTAAAATAGCCATGTTCTTGGTCACCACAAGGCCATCTCCAGATCCATGATCTATGAGGAGGTTCATGACACCACCTGATAGTGTCCCAGGTGTAAACTTCATCTCAAACAAATGGATAACAATATGGCCCTGTCACTCCAGTAAAAAATGTCCCCCTCTTTTTATCAAGGCTCCTCTCAGACCAGACACCAAAAAGTGTTTTAAGATATAGGCAAACACAGAAGTCTGCTTTTGTTGTGCACTGAGTAATGGAAAGCTGTTAAAGAAATATTTTTCCAAGCTTCAATCCTATCCAAGACCAACATATTGAGCCCTTTGTTTTAGAACATTGGCTTGTTCAAAGTTTGGCTGTTGAATGACCTCAAAGCAAAGGCAATTCATCTTCAACTGAAGAAAGAGCTTTTACATTCATGGAATAATAAAATTTAAAAATACCTTAAAGCTCACCCAGTCCATACTTCTTCCAATAGCATAAACATTTTTTAAAGGCACCAAAAGATACATGGGGCCATCTGCAGTTTAAGAATATTTTTGTAATTATAAAATACTTTAAATAATACAAATTCCAAGTTTAGCAAATGTTGTCCTTTTGGCAGCTTAACCATACATCTAAACACACATGCCCACAAGCACCATGGGCACAGGCTTGTGTGTTCATATAAACACACTCAAACTCTGCCATCGAGTCAACTCTGCCCCACAGTGAGCCTGTAGGACAGGGCAGACATGCCCTTGTGGGCATTCAGACTGTACATCTTTACAGGAGTAGAAATTCTCATCTTTCTTCCACAGAGCTGCTGGTGGTTCCAAACTGTTTACCTTCTGTTAACAGACCAATTTGCAACCCACTATACCACCATGGTTTCAACACACATGTACACACTCACCTGTGTTTCACACACACATATATGAACACATGCTCATCTTGGTTTCCTATTCTGTTCAACGGATTTTTGTTGCATCTATACTTGTGTTCACATCAAAATTTTCTACCTATATTGGTTAAGTTGTTATTCATACAGATTAAATCATTTTTAAAATTACACTTACTGATTGTATCTGGTCTGGAGTTCATTGCAATTTTTATCACTAACCTTAAATCCAGCAAACTTGCTGATTTCGCATTATGGATTCTCATGGGATTCTCTGTCATGCCACCAAAAAGTCTCTTTTATAATTTACAACTTATAGAAATTATGATTACAATTTGTTAATCTTTTACAAATATTAACAATGATCATGTGTCAATGATCTTTCTACATCTTTTTGTCTTATTACCTAGTTGAATAGAAGTGGTTTAACAGGAATATTGATTTGCTTCTGATTCTGAAAGGTATGCTTCCTATATTCATCATGTCGTATGATATTCACTATACCATACTGCACCCACCTCATCCACGAGCAAAGGGAATTCTCTTCTCTTTCTTCTAGTCAGTTTCAGCAAATAATATAGCTTAATTTAATGAAATGGTCATATATTTTTCCTCCTTAAGATTTTAATGTTATAAATTATAATATGAGATTTTGCTAACTCTAACAGATTCTTGCATTTATTGAGTGATTGTATGTGGTTAGGTTTTGCTTCCTCATATTCAATTTAAACATTTTGTGATTCTGTTTTAAATTTTGTCATTCTACCTTTTGCATGAATGTTCTGTTAGTGTCATAAAATGACTTGGTAGGCGATTTCCTTCTTTCTCTATAATTATAATTACTTTATAATTACAGGCAAAAAAATTCACATGTTAAATATATATCTGAAAGTTTTCTTTAAGTATTCACTGATGATGTCCCTTTGGGGACTACAGTGACTAGGATCCATGTCATGGTCTTTTCAGTTGCCTCATATGCAAGTGAAAGCTGGCCAATGAATAAGGAAAGCCAGAGAAGAACTGACACATTAGAATTGTGGTGTTGACAAAGAATGTTGACTATAGCACAGATAGCCAGAAGAACAAATAAATCTGTCTTGGAAGAAATACAGACAGAATGTCCTTTACAGGATGGATGTCAAAGTTTTGTCTCAAGTACTTTGACATTTTCTGGAGACTGAGGGGCCCCTGAAGAAGGACATCACACTTTACCAAAGGAGAAAGCGAGCTAAAAAGAGGAAGAACCTCAACAGCCTGTATAATATCAGCTTCGTGATACTTGTGGGAACTTTCTTTTAGGTCTATGAGGTAGTTAGTTTATTGTGCCAACCTGGCCAATAAACACATGTGGGGTTAATTTAAGGGTGGAGAGATAAATGGCTCAGTGAGCCTCGCCTTTTGAGTTCTTGGGTCTCTTGCTTTGTGATGGTCGGACCAGGGTGCAGCTGCCTTAGCCAGTTCCTTGCTTCAAGTGGCAAGGCTCACTTCCTGCAAGACATCACCAAGGAGAAGCCGCATGGATCCACCCCGATGCAGCCTTGGGTGCTGGAGCAGCCATGTGGAGACCCCTGCCAGCACTGAGATGCTTACACATTCACTGATTCGGCTTTCCTCCTGCAGTTAACATCATAGTGTTTGTTTTGTGGGATGGAGGAGGACTTTGTGGATTGGTGTTGGACATATGGGTTAATGTTGGACTTGTGGACTTGTGCAGCACTGGGTTAGGATGTTTTCTTGATGTGCACGTAACTTTTATATAAAACTCTCTCTTATACATGAGTTTGTGTGGATTTGTTTCTCTAAACATACCCAGATTATCATAGTCTACAATATGGTCAATTTTATTAATAACCCATAAATGCTTTAAAATGTGTATTCTTTCATGGGTGAATTCAAGATTCAGATACTTGTTTTTCCATTGAATTAAGTGTGCTGTATTAATACAAATTTAACCTAAAACCCCAAAACCTATTGCCATGCCATTGATTCCAATTTATGTGACTCTATCGGTCAGAGTAGAACTTCACAGAAACATACTGCCCCATCTTTCTCCTTCAGAGTGGCTGTGGGGTTTGACAGACAACCTTTTATTAGCAGCCAAGTGCTTAATCATTGCACTACCAGAGCTACCCATTAAAGCTATTTACAGGCTTATTAATTTTTCATTGGTTTGATGTTTGTATCTCTTTGGTTGATTTGCTTTAAAAACTATTTGAAGATGATTTGTCCATTTTCTCTCTTTATTTGTTTTCATTCTTTGGCATTAAAGCATCAAGGTTAAAAATTGCTGCATCTTCCATGTAGCTCACCTTCCCGACATAATTGCTGAAGACAAAGTGGATGCACAAGCAAATGCGGTGAAGAAAGCTAATGGTGCCTGACTATCAAAAGATAGAGCATCTGGAGTCTTAAAGGTTTGAAGATAATCAAGCGGTCATCTAGCACAGAAGCAACAAAGCCCACATGGAAGAAGCACATCAGCCTGTGTGATCATGAGATGTTGATAGGATCAGGTATCAGGCATCAATGAACCAAAAAATCCTATCATTGTGTGCTGAGTGGAGACCCAAAGTCCATCTGTAGGCAATTGAACATCCCCTTAGAGAAGGGTCGCAGGGAAGAGAAGAGCCAGGCAGGATGCAGCATAGCATCGATAAAACATACAACTTTCCTCTAGTTCTTTAATGCTCTCCCCCACCCCCACTATCATGATCCCAGTTCTACTTTACACATCCAGCTAGACCAGAGGTTATACACTGTTACAGATAAAAGCTTGAAACACAGGGAATCCAGGACAGATAAACCCCTCAGGACCAATAATGAGAGTAGCGATACCAGGAGGGTAAGGGGAATGTGGGGGAGAGGGACTGTTAACAGAAAAGTAGGTGAAGGGAGCCATTGGACAGTGTAAGACATGACAAAATAATAGTAATTTATAAATTATCAAGAGTTCGTGAGCGAGGGAGGGTAGGAGAGGGAGGAGGGAAAAAAGGGGGAACCGATAACAAGGGCGCAAGTAGAAAGACAATGTTTTGATGACAATGGCAACAAATGTACAAATGTGCTTGACACCATGGATGTACGTATGGATTGTGATAAGAGTTGTACAAGCCCCCAATAAAATGATTTTTTTAAAAAAAATGCTGCATCTTCCTAGCAAATGTGTACTTTTTTGTTTTTGCTTAAATATTAATATTGATACCCTAGTAGAGCCAGATTAAAAAAGTTCACTCTACTACAAGATTCTTCTGATTTTTTACATATATAACAGCATAATCTAGAAATAAAATTAGTTTTACTTCTTCCTTTTCAATATTTATGCCTTTTATTTATTTTTCTTCTCTTATTTCACCAGACTACAATGTTGAGTGGAAGTAGTGATGACACACATCCTTGCCCTTTTTTCAGAACTCTTGGGGAAAATGTTCAGTGCTACAACATTGAGGGTGTTATCTGTAGTCTTTTGTAAACAACTTTGTGGAAAAATATTTCTCCTTTTTCTAGTTTCCTGAGTTTCTATTAGAAGCGCATACTGAATTTAATCAAATACTGTGCATTAAAATAGACATTTCCCCCCTTCCTGATTCCTTTTATGAATGCAGCAAATTGCATACACTAATTATTCAGAATGTTAAGCCAAATTGGGAGTAAGCCCCGCCTTGTTTTACAAGGTTATGCTTATTATTTATTGGAGGATGTTATTTGTTATCATTTTAGAATTTTTATATCTATGGTAAGGGTGGTGCTGACCTGCAGTCTTTTCTTCTTCTATTGCTTTTGTCACATTTTAGTATGGAGCTATTTTCTGGAAAAGGTTATATAAGAAAAATATTAATTTTTTCCTAAATACTTGGGCTTGTTGACTAGGTCATTTCTGATATGGGTCATTTTGTCATAACTTTAATTTTTCATTGATGAGTCTTCCTGGGGATTTGTCAACTTAACAAATACTTTCAAAAACAATGTTTAGCATCACTAATTAAAAATATATGTTCCTGTTCTATTTCAATAATTTCAGCTTTCAATTTTGTCTTTCTTTTCTTTGACTGTTTTTTTTAAATGTTTTTAATTTTATTTTTTAATTACTTAAGTTGGAAGTTTAAATAATTGTCAACCCTTATTGCTTTCTAATACAGGTTTTTAAATCTCTAGGTTTAACTCTAAATACCCTTTAGTATAATCTAAAAAAATTATATCATAATTTCATTAATATTCAGTTCAATTTATATTCTAGTTTCAATTTTGAGGTTTAAAAAAATCCATACATGAGTTATTTAGACATATCTTGCTCAATGTCCCCAAATTTGGAGTTTTTAAATGAATTTAATTTAATTCTATAGAGAAATTTAATTACTCATATGATTGTTGCTTCTTTAAATATAAAATATTACCCCATTACCCATTTCATACCTCTGGTTGATTTCAATACTTGGTCTTTAGCTTTTGATTTCCTTCAATTTGATAGTGATATGTAGTATGGGGGTGGGGGGCCAGCCCCCCCCCCACTAACCATGGGTTCAGTATGGACAATTGTACAGTTGAGATATATAAGTATTATAT
Organism: Echinops telfairi; assembly: GCF_000313985.2. Classification (NCBI taxonomy): domain Eukaryota; kingdom Metazoa; phylum Chordata; class Mammalia; order Afrosoricida; family Tenrecidae; genus Echinops; species Echinops telfairi. Next base: position 3,761,490 of record NW_022111366.1, read on the forward strand.
TAAAGTCATCAAGAGCATGAGAGATAAACGAGATATTGCAATAATGGAGTCAGACACCTTTCATGGTAGCATTGCTCACCTCAGCCCGGCTTGGTGAGCTTGGTGATCCACGTGGATAGAGGGGGAAGGAAAGGAGGGCAGGGGGAAAGGGAAACAGAGGAGGAGAGGGAGCGGAGGAGAGAGGTGGGGAGAGACCAGTGAGAGAGACCTCTAGTGCTAACCCAGGCTTATATACCTTTGGGGGTCGTGCAAGCCCACTAATTACGTCACAGGAAGGGGTTTTGCTATAGGTAACACAGTAGTGGAAGGGGGTGTTCTAGGGGTATCCAGGCAATAGGAAGAGCAGGGATGGGGGTATACTTGTGGCAAGATGGGTGGATTCTAGATACAGGATGGTAGCTTAACTGAGCTGGTTTGACCTGTTCTCTGGATCTCCATAGGAACCATTATCAGTAGGGTGTGAACTCCACCACAGGAACCAAGCTAATGGTCGCAAACCTTAGCCCATTGTCCCCAGCAGCAGGGAGCAGGCCCACTGCAGTCTGGAAACTGATCGCCCTCAGGGGGGATGCCTGTAAGCATCTGACCTCCCCCCACAGTGATAGTATCAAATACTGGTAAAATATTTTTATTTGCATTTATTCTCCTCAAGATTCACAGGATTCTTGATTCTGCTTATTGATGCCCTTTATTAGTTCTTGACTGTTCTCAACTATTAGCTCTTTAAAGAGCTGTGGTAGTAGTACTAAACATTAGACTGCTAACTGCAAGGTCAGTAGTTCAAACCTATTAGTGTTTCCAAAGGAGGAAAATGAGACTACCTTCCCCATGAAGGTTAATAGCCTCAGAAATCTTACATAGAGGTGCTATGAGTTAGAATCACTTGATGGCAGTGGGTTTGGTTTTGGTTGTCTCTTTGAATACTGCGTCTGTATCCCTACTCACTCTCTTTCTTTCTCTCTCTGTATTCTTATCCTGTGACTCTAATATATATTAGAATGTTTTACTCTTCCATATATATGTCAAGTTCTGTTATTTCTATTGTTCTCTCTATACTTCAATTTTGATAGTAACCAGTATCTCAATTCAACAATCCATTCTTCTACTGTGTCCAGCTTATTATTAAGCACATGGAGTGCGCTTTTAATTTCAGATCCATTAATTTTTAGTTCTAAATTATTCACTTGATTCTTTAAAATTTAAATTCTAATTTTTTTGTTTGTGTGTGTGTGTGTGTGTTTTATTTATTTATTTTAAAAATCATTTTATTGTGAGTTATCATTCCATAGTTCAATCATAACCAGCAGTATTGGTATCATTCCATAGTTCAATCACAACAAGCAGTATTGTATGATTGCTACCACAATCAGTTTCAAAACAATTTTAGCTGACCTCTTTACCTTGAATTTAACTGTTCTGGCAGATTCCTTGGAAGTAATTTTTCTTAAGATAATTTTATTGGGGGTTCTTATAACAATCCATACATCAATTGCATTAAGCATATTTATACATATGTTACCATCATTGTTTTCTAAACATTTACTTTCTATTTGGGCCTTTGAGCAATCACTTCTCCCTACCTCCCTGGTATTGCTACTCCCATTTCTATTCTTGGATTCCATGTGTCAGCGAGCTCTTATCTCTTATCTGTACCTTTGTACATGCTCCAGTCTAGCCCACATTGAAAGACAGGACTGGGATCATGATAGTGGTTGGTGAGGAAGTCTCAAGAAACCAGAGGAATATTGTGTTTCATTGGTGCTATACTGCGCCTGGTTGACTCATCCCTTCCTTGCGACTCTTCAGTGACAGGGGTGTCCCATTGTCTTTAGATGGGTTTGGGGGTCTCTGCTCTGACCCCCCTCATTCTCAACAATATGGTTTTTTTAGTTTGGGTCCTCTGATGCCTGTTACTAGATCTCATTGACACTTCATGATGTCACAGGCTGGTGTGCTTCTGGATGTAATTCTTTTGATTGTACCATTTTGGAAGACACCTTAATAAAACTGAAAAAGGCATACGAACTTGTTTATACTCATCCACAGATATCAGAGACATGTTTAAATATATTGAGTTTGATTAAACCTGTGCATGTGAGAACAGGACTCCAATAGCAATACTTTTTTTTTTTTAAACAATTTATTGGGGCTCATACAATTCATCACAATACATAGATCAATTGTGCAAAGCACATCTATACATTCGTTGCCCCCATCATTCCCAAAATTCGCTTGCCTCTTGGGTTCCCGGAATCCGCTAATTTTCCTTTTTTTTTCCCCCCAAAATTTAAATTCTAATTTTAATGATTGCCGAGAGAATTCATTTTCTCACTTATTTTGCACTTCTTTTTCTTTATTTTTAAGCAAAATATGCATTCATTATTTTAGATTCCTTCTTTTTCCATTCCAGTGTCTCAAATATTATCAGATATGCTTCTATTACCTTTGTTTTTCCTCTTCATTGTTCATATTTTCATGTATCTTCATATGACATAATTTTTATAGTATACCTGTTTAAAAGATTGCAGATTATTGTAAATTATAAATGATGATACTTTTCTACCAAAGAGAATTCCTTTTGTTAAGCAGATAAGGTGAGAGTGTGATAGTTTAAATTCTGTTAATAATTTAGAGTTTTAGTAAAATTATTTAATCTCTATTATGTTTTGGTACCTCCTTTGTGGACTTCTTGGGCTTCTGCATGACGGTGACAGATTTGAACCTTGAAACACTATATAGGAGCTTCAGCTTTATCTTGCAGAATTTTAAAATATTTTTTCTCCTCTCGCCTCATGTAGCTTTAAAATACGTCAACTACTTTGATTGAATCTCTTCCTCTCAGTGTGACTTCATCTAAATCTAAAAATGATTGAGATTTCATCCTACTGTTTGATAGTTTACAACCCAGTTCCTTAGTCTTTTGAGCTACCCCAAACCTCAGCAAACGTTCTCTAAGAGAAACTTGGTGTGTATCGGTTTTTGGAAGTACATTCTAAACTTCCACTACTTTTATTTTGCCTCAATAGAGTCTCTCTTTTTAGGCTAATTCAGAGTTTTAAGGTTCATCAGGAATAGGCAATATGTTCCTAAAGAAGAAAATGACTGTTATGGTAGAGTGACATTTCTTTTTTTCCTTTTTTTAATTATTTTATTGGGAGCTAGTACAATTCTCATCACAATCCATACATACATCCATTGTGTCAAGCACATATGCACATTTGTTGCCCTCATCATTCTCAAAATATTTGCCACCCACTCTAGCCCCTAATTTCAGTTGCTTATTTCCCCCCTCCCTCCTCACTTCCCCCTCCCTCATGAACCCTTCATAGT
>NW_022111366.1:3765004-3776380 GCF_000313985.2 Echinops telfairi
AGAATTGGGATCATGATAGTGGGGGGGAGGAAGCATTAAAGAACTAGAGGAAAGTTATGTTTCATCGTTGCTACCCTGCTCCCTGATTGGCTCGTCTCCTCCACACAACCCCTCAGTATGGCGGTGTTCAGTTGCCCACCAATGAACTTTGAGTCTCCACTCTGCACTCACCCACCTTTACATTGATATGTCATTGTAAAGGAGTGACATTTCTTAACGACTATTCTATCTATATCTCTTCTTACCAACAGGTATGCTCCATCAGAAAATAAAGGTCCTGAAGGCTCCACTCCCACAGGCTTTACTCCATTCACATCACCATGGTCAACCTTATTTTGAGAAAGCAGTTCTTCATCCATCACATTTTCAGGGTTTTACAACCCAAGAAGCCTATAGCACCGTCTCCAACAATGGTCCAATTCCATTCATCAGGCCTTTGGTATCTGACAGCATTTCCATTCAATGCGCACAGGTTTCCGTGGTCTTCTAGTCAGTTATGACTCACAGCGGTCCTTTGGGCAGTAAGCTAAAGACTATGCAGTCCTGCACCATCCTCATAGTTGTTCTTATGTTTGAGCCCAATGATGCAGCCACTGCGGCATTCCATCTCGTCAAGGTCTTGCCATTTTTCACTGCCTTGCTACCTTACTAAGCATGGTGTCCCTTCCCAGGGACAGGGGTTTTACTAAAAGATGTCCAAAATATGTGAGCTGAAATCTCACCATCCCTGTTCTTGCCTCCAAGGAGCATCCTGGCTGTACTTCTTACAAGAAAGACTTGTGTGTGTGTTTTGTCAATCCATAGTGCCTTTAATAGTCTTCACCAGGACCATAATTCAAATACACTAATTCTTCTTGATCTTCTGTATTCAATGTCCAACTTTCACAGCAAAAATGGCAATTTAAGATACCATGGCTTGGGTCAGGCACCCCTTAGTCCTCAGAGTAAAAGCCTTGTTTTTCAACACTTTATAGGGGTCTTGTGCATGAGATTTACATAACGTAGTGCATTCTTGGATCCCTTGACTGCTGCTTTCATGAACATTGATTGTGGATTCAAGCAAGATGAAGCTCTTGGAAAATTCAGTATTTTCTCCATTTATCATGATGCTACCTGCAGGTCCAGGTCTATGGATTTTACATTGTGTTGAAATCCATACTGAAGGCTACAATATCTATCAGCAAGTGCTTCAAGTCCTCCTTACTTCAGCAAGCAAGGTTGTGACATCTGCATATAGCAGGTTGTTAATCAGCCTTCCTTGAATCCTGATGCCTCATTCTTTTTTTTTAATTGTTTTATTAGGGGCTCATACAGCTCTTATCACAATGCATACATACATCAATTGTATAAAGCACATTTGTACATTCGTTGCCCTCATCATTCTCAAAACATTTGCTCTCCACTTAAGCCCTTTGCATCAGCTCCTCATTTTGTCCCTTCCCTCATTCTTATTCACATCTTCACATAAACTAGCCTCTCTGATGATTTGCTCAGCATACAGATTGAATAAGTATGGTGAGAAGATACAGCCCTAACATACACCTTTCCTGATTTTAAAACATGAATTTTCCCTTGTTCTGTTCACACAATTGCTTCTTGACCCATGTACAGGTCCCCCATGAGCATAATGTAGTGCTCTGGAATTCTCCATTCTTCTCAAGGTTACCCATAGCTTGCTATGTCCACACAAACAAATGACTGAGCATGGTCAACAAAATCTAAGTAAACACCTTTCTGGTATTCACTGCTGTCAGCCAAGATCAATGTGACATCAGTAGTGATATCCCCTTTTCCACATCCTTTTCCAAATCCTGCTACAACCTCTGGTGGCTCTCCGTCAACGTGCTGCAGAAAACTTTGTTGGATGATCTTCTGCAAAATCTTACTTGCATGTGCTATTAAGGATATTGTTTTATAATTTGAGTATTATGTTGGGTCGTCTTACTTTGGAATGAGTATGACTATGACTCTCTTCCATTCAGTTGACCAAGCACCAATTTCCTGGCATAGACAAGCAAATGCTTCCAGTGCTCCATCAGCTTGTTGAAACATTTCAGTTATTTCAATTGGTATTACTATATCACTTCTTACCTACCTCTTGAAATGGTTGAATGTTGACTAGTTCTTTTTGGTACAGTGGCACTCTGTATTCTTTCCATCTTCTTTTTTCAGTGTGAATTTTTTTTGCCAACATTATCTTTATTTTTAACAGCTTTATTGGAATGTCATTCACATGCCATACAACGCAATAGTTCAATTATATTAAAAGAGCTGTACAATAATTACCAAATCAATTTTAGAACATTTTTTCTTTCTTTTACTCATTGCTGTTAGTGCCTCATATCCCCCGACTTCTCTTGCCATATCCCAAGAAACTTTAATCTAGTTACTGTCTCTGTAAATTTATTTATCGTGGATTTCATATACAGAAAAAACCTGCAGAAGAAACCCAACAATAATAACAAAGTAAAACAGAGAAAACCCTTAATCATAAAGAAAACAGAAAATATTAAAAACTGAAACAACTTTAAAATGGATCAAAAGGGAAATCAAACGATACAGTGTTAAATTCTAACTTAATTGCATATGCAGTAATCCACGTTCCAGTGCACTCTGCATAATAGCAAGGCTGTTCATGGTCACAGGGGACTTACTGGAGACTCAAACCACGTGTATCCCCTCTTCTTTTTAAAAATGAAAATGCTTTAAATGGGTCAAAAGGGAACTCAAACAATAAGGTATTGCATGTTGACCTAACCGTATCTGCCATAGTCAACTTTACAATGCCCTCAGCCCGGAAACAGGCTATTCACTTTCCTCACCTACAGTCAAAGGGGATTCACCTGAGATTTAATCCCTGTGTGGACCCTGCAAATGGATTTTTGGCTTCCACTGTTGTGTTAGGCTGGGTTGACTAGAGCAACAAATCCAGAGAGCCTCATATATATATAATTGCTTTATATAAAGAACTGATTGTATATCAAAGAAACATCCCAGCCTAGTCCAACTCAAGTCCATAAGTCCAAACCTAGTCCATAAGTCCCTCTTCAGACTCACGAAGCCAGATGCAATGATGCAGAATGCCAGAATATCATATGCCAGCAGGTGCAAAGTCCCGTGGATCCATTGGCAGTGGCTGCATCTCTAGGGCTCTGGTTGCAACCCGGGTCACCCAGCAAGAAGGTGAAGGCAAAGAGAGGGGAGAGATTCTCGGGGCCATCCTTATGAGAAGGCCATAGCTACAAGGAGTCACCATCAGGCTGTGACAAGATTGACAGGATAAACTCCACCCTTACTACTTTTACTTATCTTTAAGTCAACATGAAATTATGGGACTACTACAACTGTCATCCATAGCCTTCTGAAAACCAAATGTTCACAATCTAAGCTCTTATATTATTCTCTTCATCAGCTTTAGATTTTATTGCTTACAAATCCTTGGCTCACATAGGCTGGTGTGCTTCTCCTTTGTGGACTTAATTGATGCTTTGATGGCTGCTTGTTTGAAGACAAGCCTGCAAGATTCCAGATGCTATTCTTTCTGATAGCCAGGCACCATGTGGTTTCTTCACCCACTTTTCTATAACATCTATATCTTTAGCGACCTCTTTATGAGGACGAGTATCAAGTCAGGTCAGCCATAAGAATGAATTGTTCTTTGATTGGTTAGAATGAAGGATGAGCCTCAAATCCATTTATATATCTATGGTTTATATATGTCTCTGGTTTATTTTAGAGACCTCATTATTGTTTCGTTAGAAAATATTATCAATCATCCCCCTGGAGCATAATGTAATTCTTTTAATGGTAGTTCCAGGTCACTCAAGGCAAGAGGTCTGACGTAAAGTCCACCTATGACCAGTTCTGATACCTTGGTATAGCAGTTGTCTACTTATTCTCACAGGAGGGAGTTTCAGCCTGATCCAAATTTACCAATCCCAGTCCGCTTCAGCTCACTAATGTGTAGAATGTCCATTTTTATGTGTCCCATTTCATTTTTACAACTTCAAATATTCCCAGTTCATACTTCATCCATTTAAGTTCTGATTTTCCATTGATGTTTGAAGTTGTTTCTTCTTGTTTTGAGTCATGCTCCATCAGCAAATGAGATTCCATGGACATCATTAGGATCAACCGTACTTTGAGAAGGCAGCTCTTCCTCAGTCATATGTTGAGTGCCTTCTGACTTGAGGAGCGCATCTCCTGAGCTTTCTCTGTCAATGTTCTACCTTCTCATGATGTATTCAGTATCTGACAGTGTTTCAATTCTGTCCATAACATTTTCTGTGGCTAATTTTTCATAAGTGGACAGCCCATTCTTCTTTGTTGGCTGCTCTTGGTCTAGGAGCTCTGCTGAAATCTGTTTGCTTTGGGTGACCATGCTGGCATTTGACACACTGGTCACAGCTTCCAGCAGGAGCAACACATGAGCCATCACAGTCTGACCAAGTGACAGACCAGTGATGGAAGTTAGCAACAGTAAGGGACAGTTTGTATCCTCACAATTCTTTATTTCAGCACGTTTACTTATCTGTTTGTATGTTTTATAGATTTCATTTTAGAAAAAATATTTCTAGTTTTCTACTATCTCATTTGAGAAGTTTGTCTATCAGCCCTCTGTTTTTTCTTCATTGAGATTTCATGATTGATAACATATCTTCATCTTCACTGTACTCAATTCTTCTATGCTTCAGTGTTCAATTAAAGTACACTTCCCTTATTTTTAAGTACAATATAGCTTGGTATAGATTATTTTCTTTTCTTCGATGCATATAATTCTTTAATCTGAGAACCCATATTTTTCCCATTTTTGAAAAATCATTAAGCATTTCCTCTCAATTACATTTCCTCTCAATTATAATTCATAGCCTCTCCTTATAAAAAGATATTTATATTCTTATATATGATCTGCTCATTTTACCTTCTATATTTTCTGAAATATATTTCATATATTTTCCACCACTGTTTCTTGGTAGAGACTTAAGTGTGCTTTTTCCACTCCATACATCCCTCCACACACACTTGTCACACACACACACACACACACACACACACACAAATATATATTACTTCTTTTTTCCACTGTGCCACATCTGTGTTCATTAAGTATGTATCTTTATTGCTTAATGCCTATGTCTGATATGTAAAATGAAGGTAGAACACTAAAGATTGCTGGTGTCCCTTGTCCTCTTAGCCCTTATATCTAAAAGCTCAAATTTCACAGAATTCTTTTATATTTATTTTCTGAATAATTTGTTATGCTCTCGATTTTCTCTGCATCTCTAGAAAATTCTATAGCTGCTAAACTCTCATTAAAAACAAACAAGAAACCATTGGTGATTATATTATTATGTAACACTAATTCTTCCCCTAAACGTAGGGAAAAGTTCAAGGCTAGAGAGTTAAATTTTCAAGAATCATAAAAGCAGTCCCTATTGAGGATGAGGAAAATAATGAGAGAAGGAGTCATTCCCATCAGACAATGCAGAGTTAATAATGACCAATGTCTAGCCTGGAAAGCAGACAGAGAGAAAGGGAAGGAGGGCCTGAAGAACTCCAATCCAGGTAATAGAATAATTTAAGTGGTATTGTATCTCCAGCACTTGGTCCTAATCATCTCCTCTTGAACATTCAATACCTGTATTCATGTTGCCTGGCCCCTGGGACACAGAGCAGCCCACTGTCCCCACTGAAAGGAAATGAAAAACCGGCTGATGCTAAACAGACCTCCTCCAGCAACTCTAAGCTCTGTATCCTGTGGAGTGATTAATGGTTTTTCTTTGCCTTTACATTTAAGAGCAATGTGTTTCTAAAAGGAAGGGAGGTAAATAGAGTGAAGAATTGGGATGAAGAAGAGAGATGCAGAGATGCGACCTTTAAACAAATGTATAAATTGTAAAAGAAAAGGAGAGGGGATAAATGTTAATTCCTGGTATGGATTACACTTCTACCATACATAAGATTTAAATCTCTCTTATCTAAGTGATCCACTCTATTGAAAAGAAAGAGAAAAGAAAAAAATTAAGCATTACTAGAATGTGGTTTGGGCTTCTAATAACCACTAGTTGCTCTGCTGGCGAAAGACAGGAATTTCCACTCCTATAAAGAGTCTCAGAAAATCACAGTCAATTCTCCCCACTTCTATAGGGTCACTATACGTGTTTTACTTATTCCAGACTGGCAAAGAAAATGGCCTTGTTTCATTGCCATTCTTTACATTTTTATTTTAATGGTTCTAATTTAAGAATTTAAATACATTCGGAAAGGCAAGGAGTTAAGAGGAATGATATTAGTACATGGATAACCTTTCTACTCTTCCACTCTGACTGGACCTCCAACTTGCTATTAATCTATTATGCTTATTTTTGTGAGAGCGATGTGAAGGTGAGGCATCTTGCTCCTCATTTATTGACAAAGTTGATTTTGCAGATCTAACTGCAAAGGACACTGTTGCCTTACTCCATCCTTTCCCCAAGTTGGTCAAATGACTGCGACATGGAAGAAACTCAGCTCAGGGGTTATACATTATGAAGGCTGGCCTATTTCATCAGCATCATCTCTATTAAAGGTACAACGGTTACATCCCTTCATCGTTTTTACCTATTCTATCTTTTATACATGTGCTTCTCAACAGCTTCTATCAGGCTACAAATCTCTCAGTAATCCCATGTAGAGGGCTGGTTTAGGAGTTGTTGTGAAACTTGAGCCTGGGATGAGTCTTGGGGTGTAATTTGGAGAAGGACTTGGTAGAAAGAAAATGAAAATGTACTTATTTGTACAGTGAAGGTTTGAAGTGACTACCAGCCAACAATCAATATCCGTGCATAAGAAAGAGTAAGTAGGTTGATTGGGTTGGAATAGATAGTAATAGGGTAAAGGTCATTCATAAATTAGTACAACAATACTCAGGGATGTTAGCAGATGACCATAAAGAGCAGGATGAAGTCTTTTAACTTGATTTTTAAAAGATAACAGAAACTCATCTACATTCCTAAAATCCCATAAATAGATCAAAGATCATATGCATGTTTACCATTCAAGACATTGGAGCAAACTTCATGAAAAAGTTTGAGAAGGGAGGGTCTTCCATACTGCGTGAAGAGAAGTGAGAGGGAATGGGCAGCTGGCAAGAGGGATGATTGTGTTATATCCTTTATAGCTATAATGTGATTAAAGAAGATCAAATTAGAATATAGACTAGACACAGGTAGGAAAGGAAGGACCTGAAAGGTCTTTCAGATAAAAAACTGGGAGGATTTAGAGATACCATATCCAGGGTGGACATAGATGGGCAAAACTGAAAAACTCTATGGTGGCATGCCTGGGAACTAGGATGGCGGCATGCCATTGATAGGATGGAACATTGCAAAGGGGTGAAGGTCCTGTCTAGGTCGCAGTCTGAGTCTCCTTGCCACCTCTTTATTAATGCAGGTTTTATGACACAGGTGTAATAATTAATCCAAATTGATAGCAGATGTGGCTATCCATCTTTGGGCGTACTGCCCCCCAAACAGGCTCCCAATCAGCAAATTCTCAAGCTAGGCCAAAGAAAATGAAAGAAAATAAATTCTGTTGAGATATTTATGGAGGCCACCTGGATAGATATTTGACAGCTAAGAACTTGCCTGAATGCCAGGCAACTAGAGAGAGGTCAGAGCCCCTGGAACAATAGAGCTGGGGACAGGAACATAAATGGAGGGGGGGGCGGTGTTGAGTCTCACTCCAGCTCAAAGTGATTACGAATGGAGTTTTACTTTTCAGAGTGGAACATCACTAAGTCTCCATCTGTATGCTCTTGGGAAACTTGTTATCTCTGGACCAAAGTCCCACCCTTTTTTTGATTCACACATTCCATTCTGGATGTATCACTTAGTCAGTGAAAGCATTCTTACAACTTGTCCCTTCCTCTGGATTTCTACTATCGCTTGTTTGATTCAGATTCTTACACCATCTTCCTCCATGTAGATAGTTTCGAATTAGTCTTTTACTTCAGTCTCTTCCTACCCTAAACATAGCATCATTCAATTTACAGCTTTTATTATATCCTTTCCCTTAAAAAATCTAAATGTTCTGACGTTTTAAATCTCTATACAATTTCTATTCAATTTTTCCTTCTAGTCTCATTTTGTTTGTTTATTTTTTTTTTCATTTTGTACTACAATGACCTCCATGACATATGTCCTCTGCTCCTGCTAGATTGGTTAATCATTATTCTTGAAAAAAATATTGTGCTTTCTCTTTCACTGCTTGAATGACAGAAAATCAACCTATTTCTCTACACCCATTCAAGATCATGTTCTACTTTAAGACTAAATTCTTAGCTTGGTTTATTTACACCATCATTAAAAATATATGTATTAAGCTAAAACTGTGGGCTAGGCCCTGTTATAGACTGTCAGATGTAGCATTGAAAAAAACGCACCAGAAAACACACAAATCTGCCGCTGCATGTTTTTGTGTGCATGTTCCCCGCTCTGGCCTTGGTTGGCCCTTCCAATAGGTACAACTGTAAAAGTTTGTGATAGAATGGGAAAATGATAGCCCTTGCTTCTCAGCTAGAGTTTGAAAAAGAAGAGACTCTGGCAACTGGACAGTACCATGAGATGGTGTGGATGGAGGAAATCAAGAAAATTAACCAAAAAGGTTATGTCTGTGGTCCTGGGCTCACTTCTAGTCATGCATGCATAAATATTATTACAATCAGCATATCAAAGACATTAAGAACTGAACTCATGGGTAGAGTATGTCCCTCATCCCAGACTGATCACTTGACAGCACATTTGAGAGATAGATCTAACTGGTACTGCTAAACTTTGAAAACTGAACTAAATCGTGGCCACAGCACATAAAAGATTGGTTGGAAATCACAACCCAAACAAGGTCAACTGCCTGAAAGAACAAAGTATCAACATTTTTCATAGGGTTTAAATTAGACCCAGAGTCTCATAACATAGTATTTAAAATATCCTGGATAAAAATACTAGACACAAGAATCAAGAAAATCTTAATTGCATGGAAAAAAAACAATCAACAGATTCAGTGTTTAGATGGCACAGATGTTGAAATTATCTAACAAATAGTTTAAAGCAACTGCTTAAAAATGATTCAGCAAGTAATTTTGAACAATCTTATAATCAATGGAATAGTAGAAAGTTGTGAAAAAGAAACAGAAGATATAAAAAAGAAGCTATCGGTATTTTAGAACTAAACAATACAATAAAGAAAATGATAAAACACTAAAGAATAAAATAAAAGCTGTTAGGTTCAATACCAGAATACAGATGAAAAAAATGAGCAGTGAAATTGAAGACAGATAAATAGAAATCATTCAGTAGGAAAATGGGGAAAAAAAGACAAAACAAATGAACAAATGAATATGCCCTTTCAGCTTGCTATGGAACAATAATAAATCTAAATTCATGTCCATTGTCTCAGAAGAGGAGAAAGTTTTCCATATGGAAAACATTAATAAAGAAATCTCAACACTCAAAAAAAAGAAAGCAATCCAATGAAAAAGTCTATAAAAGGCTTAAATTTAACAAAATGATACATAAATGGCTATAAATAAATCCATGAAAAGATGTTCAAAGCCATTAGTCTTTTGTTGTAGTTGTTCAACCTGTCCAGTAGATTGTTGTTCAACCAGTTGTTCAACCAGTCCACACTGCGTCATGTGACACACTGACATTGTCCTAGAGGAACAGGAACCAAACTGATGATGAGAGAGACCTACGGCCAGCTGTTCCTTGCTGTTACTGTTAAGCGTCCTCAAGTCAGTTCTGACTCACAGCAACCCAATGTACAACAGAGCAAAATTGTCTGGTACTATACCATCCTCGCCATCAATATTATGTTTGAGTTCATGATTTCTGGCATTGTGTCAATCTACCTCATTGAGGGTCTTCCACTTTATCATTGTCTCTCTACTTTATCAACTCTCTACAGTATCAAGCATGATGTGCCTCTTCAAGAACTAATCCCTCCTGCTAAGATATCCAGAATACGTGAGACAAAGCCTTACTGCTCTGACTTCTAAGGAGCCTTCCAGCTGTACTTATTCAAAAGATAGATATGTTCATTCTTCATACATTGTAGAATTGCTCTATAGAGTTTCCCAGAGTGCAAATCTTTATAGGAGTTGGACAGCCTCATTTTTCTCCATTGACTGACTGGTCAGTTTGAATCAACAAAGGCTTAACCCACATTGGCACCAGACATCCTTGTTTTTTAGGTAGTCCATGTCCTACTCAATATTCTTTGCTATAAGTCAAATCCAGATGTATCAGTTCTTTGCTAGCCTTCCTTATTAATTCTCCAGCATTCCCATTCATAGGAGACAATTGAAAACACCATGAGATGAGTCAGATGCACTTTAGTTTTCAAAGTGACATCTCTACTCTTTAATATTTTAAATACATCTTCTGCAGTAAATTTACCCAGTCACATGATTTCCTTCCCATAGGAAAGGAGCTCTGATGGTACAGTGGTTCCGTGTTGTGTTGCTAACCACAAGGTTAGCAGTGCAAAACAGCCACCACTCCACCAAGAAAGCTGAGAGCTTTCTACTGCTGTAAAGAGTTCCAGTCTTAGAATCCCACTGGGGCAGTTCGACTCTGAACTGTGTGTAGGGTAGTTTAGAGTTGGAATTGACTCTAAGGCAGGGATCTGCTATTTGTGGGTTTGTTTGTTTGTTTCATTTGGGACCTGCATGTCAACCAACAGATAGTCAGTCAAAGAGATCAAGATGAACTAGAGTGGTTTGAAATCAGGAAGGTGTCCACCAGGATTGTATCCTTTTACCACACTTATTCAATCTGTATGCTGAGAAATAATTCAAGAAGCTAGACTATCTGAAGAAGAGCAGGGCATCAGGATTGGAGAAAACACTCAGTAAAGATCACGAACAACCTATAATATGCAGATTGCATAATATTTCTTCCTGAAAGTGAAAAGAATTTGAAGCACTTACTAATGAAGATCAAAGATTACAGCCTTCAATATGAATTAAAAATCAATATAAAGAAAACAAACATTTTCACAAATGGACCCATAAGTGCCATCATGATAAACAGAGAAAAGATTGAAGTTGGCAAGGAATCCATCTTACTTGGATCTACAATCAATGCCCATGGAGCTCAATGCAGCCCCACATGTGCTGCCATCAAGTTCATTCCAACTCAAAGAGTCCTTATGGATGGTTTCTGAGGCTTTGCAAAGCTTTACACACGAGCACAATGAATGTTCTCGAATTTCTGCTGTTTGCAATATTATCCATGCTTTGTTATGATCCAGATAGTCAAATGCCTTTGTATGGTCAATAAAGCAGAAGTGAACAGATATCTGTTATTTTCTGCTTTCAGTCAGATCCATCTGACA
>NW_022111366.1:3777783-3779933 GCF_000313985.2 Echinops telfairi
AGAGGGGAGGAGGAAGGGAGGGGGAGGGGGAAAAAGGAAAATGAGCTGATTCCAGGTACCCAAGAGGCAAGAAGCGAATTTTGGGAATGATGAGGGCAACAAATGTATAGATGTGCTTTACGCAATTGATCTATGTATTGTGATGAATTGTATGAGCCCTAATAAATTGATTTTAAAAAAAGAATTCTTTAATATTGTAACTCGGGGCTTGAATATTTCTTCATAACTCAGAGCTTGAATTTTTCTTCAGTTTTTTCAGTTTGCAAAATGCTGAATGTTTACCACTTTTGGTTTTCTAATTTCAGGTTTAAGCATATTTCATTATAATACTTTGTCTTCTCAAGCTATCTTTTGGAATTTTTTAAATTGGGAGTATATATATGTATGTATATATACTCATATATGTGTATATATATAATGATATCATTTCATAGTTCAAGTTTAATCCCATTAAGCAATATTGTACAGTTGCTACCACAATCTGTTTCTAAGCATTCTTTTCCTTCCTGGACTCCTTGACATTGGCTTGCTTTTACCCCACCCCCATCATCACCACTGTACCCCCATGCCCCCAGAAACCCTTATTCTATTGCTATCCCTATAGGTTAATCAATCCTGAGTCTCATATACTGAAAAACATATAACACAAATTCAAGAGGGTGACCCCCAAGAAATTTTCTGTTCAACTCATCTATTTCATCTTGTATTTCCTCTTGCCTTAGCTTTCCTACACCCAAGAGCAAGTTCCAGAATCTCTTCTGACTTTTCTCTGTTGTTTTAATAACCATTAGCTTTCTTCATTTATGCTATTCTTGATGTCTTCTCAAAGCTTCTCTGGCCTTCAGTTACTAGTGTGTAATGTATCAAATTTCTCCTTGCAATATCTCTAAATTTATGTGAGATAAACTTAAATTCTGTATTTTGTCTTTTGAGGATTTGTTTAATTTTTGTTCAGCTTAAACTTGAAAATGCGTATGAGCAATCGATAGTCTGTTCCACAGTCTGCCGCTGATGTTGTTTTGACTGACAATATTGAGCTCCTTCATCATCTCCTTACACAAATGTAGCCAATTTGTTTCCTTTATATTCTGTCTGGCAAGTTCATGTGTACAGCTGCCATTCGGGTTGTTGAAAAAGGTATTTCCAGATGGTGATCATTTCTTTTGCAAGATCCTATCATGTGTTCTTAAGTGCCATTTCTATCACCAAGGCCATATTTTCCAACTGCAGGTCTATCCCTTTTCTTCCAAATTTTTGCATGCTAATCACCAGTAAAGACTGATGCATCTTTATTGAATGGTTGAATGACCTGTTAGACCATTACAATTCGTCAAATTTTTAAAGGTTAAAAAAAAAAGAATTAACACTAAGTGTTGCCAAGTGCATAGAACTGGAATTCTCATACATTGTTGATCTGGATGAAAATGGTATTGCTACTCTGAAAAACATTTTGACAGTATTCTATAAAGTTACCATTCCTGGATATTTATCTTAGATTAATGAAAATTACATTCACTCAAAAATATATCAAGGGTAGTTTGTAAAATTTCTATTCATAATAACCAAATAAACAATAGATGTTCTTACATCCATGCAGTGAAATACTATTCATCAATAAAAAGAAAAAAACTGCTGATATATGAAATGATTCATTGGATCTCCAAGCCATTAGGATCAATGAGAGAAACCAGTTTCATAATCATACTGTAGGATTCCATTTGTGGTATTCTCAAAAAGACAAAGCTATAGTTATTGAGAACAGTTCAATTGCTGCCAGGAGTTAGCAATGCAGTACATGCATAACTCCTACGGAGTAGAGATGGACCTGTTCTATATCATTATTGTGGAAATGGTTACCTGTTTCAATTATAAATAGCACAGAGTCTAAACATACTGTCTAAAAGAATGAAAACTTTATCACCTGATAATTATTTTTAAATGAATAATGCATTTAGAGTACTACGGCAATTATTCACAGTGGGGGATGAAAGAAGAAAATAACTTTAAAAATAGATTTTTGAGGCAAAAATTGCTAACAAGTTTTGTCTAAAAGCTTCAGTTAGGCAGATGCCCACTCCTCCACTCCCGTTATGCTGGTTGTACTTACCTCAGGGGACTCATGTTATACCTGTCCTTTTGCTTTTGGCTTA
>NW_022111366.1:3780097-3781696 GCF_000313985.2 Echinops telfairi
CTTAGGTTGTTTCCAAGTCTTAGCGATTGTGAATTGTGCCGCAATAAACATTGGAGCCAATAAGAGTTGGATAAACCCCTAATAAAATGATTTTTAAAAAGTTAAAACAAAAGCTTCAGTTAGGAAGTGATACATGCATATATTAATAGTCCAATAAATTATTCTTATATGAAAATAAAAATTGAATAGATGGATGAATTATGTTAAAACAAAATAAATTTAATAGTTATTAGAAATTGATTGGCATTTCTTTAATTCTTGTATATGATTTAATAAACCAGGGGAACATTTCTGACTACAAAGTAAAAATTGTTTCACGCAAGAAAGATCTTTCACAGATTTTTATATTCTATCTTATTGCTAGGAATTATACATGCCATGAGAAAAGGGTTGAGATAGTGTTTAAAGAATAACAATTTGTCCTAAAATTCAGCTAATGCGATCTTTATAGTTTCAGTTGTTGAAAACTGATAGATAAACTTTTAAAAGAGCACAAGGTCCAAGGCATAACATTTTGATATTACAACAACTAATGTAGACCATTTCATTTAACAATGGCTTTTAAGAAATTATCATTTTCAAAGTTCAAGGTTCAAAGACCAACTCAGGGCCATATTTTGGGTGGGTCATTTCAGCTCCCATGAAATACAAAACCCTGTATCTTGTGACAATTAAAACTCCCTTAGTCAGTTATAATATGTATCTTTTAGAAACGTTGTGCAACTTTAACAGTAGAGATTTCATACACATGGGGAACAGAATGCACTCTTTTTTTAATATTTCCATTTTCATCTAAATATCCAGATGGCTTTCTTAAGAAATAGAAAATAATTATATAAAGTATTCTTAGAAAACACTAGCAAAAGCAACAACAAAATAAATATAACAAATATAAAAGATAGTATCTGTTACATGTTAAACACCTGAGGAAGTCTGGTGGTTTATACACATCTTACAAGACATATAACAGAAAACAAAGTATATTTGTAAATTTGGTAGACACAACCCCACACTTGATGCTCAAAAAAAAAAGGCTACGTATTTACTATTTTCAAAAAAGAAGTCTAAAGGAGATTGCTTTGTGCTTTATATCAACTAAGTGAAAAAAAGTGTCAGTTACTATCCATGTTGCAAACTCATATCCCATTCTTTCCTATACGTTAGCTATTACTGTGTGCTATCGGGTCTATTTGAATTCATGGAAACTCTAGACTAGAGTAGAATTTCTCCAAAGGGTTTCCAATGCTGCAAAGTTTATGGGCTATAATGTTAAGGGGCAAATCAAACTGCTGACCTTTAGGTTAGCAACTAAGCACGTATCACTGTGCCACCAGAGAGCCTCCCCAAGAGTTTATAGCCTAAACATATTACCTCTGCTCATTTGCCCACCCAAAATTTTTTTATTTACTCACCTATACTATATCCAATCTTGTGTTGAGTAAACTAATAATATATTCCCTGAAAGCATCCAATTCAGCTTAAAAAACTACATCATAGAAGGCTTTATTTTAGAGACTGAGGCCGGCCCCTCAGACCTCTCAACTGGTTCCCTACTCCATGCCAGCATGTTGCATTCACAGCTTGGAGCACTGGGTTGAA
>NW_022111366.1:3783907-3785894 GCF_000313985.2 Echinops telfairi
AAAAAAGAAAAAAAAAAAAAAAAAGACAAGCGCCATCACTGATTACAGATACGTGCTTCTTTAGATTACATCTGTGCATGTATGAATGGAATTCTTGTAGAAATTGATTTTAACTCACTTGTATTTAAGTTTGCACAAGAGGATCCACCAGATGATCTAGGGGATAAAGTAGTTACTTTAGCATTGAGGGGGCGGGGGGTGGGGGCGGGATCCTCCTCCTCCTTTTCCCCAGCACATATAAATGACAGAGATATTACAGTTCTTAAGAAAGAAAGAGAAGAGGAGTGGGCAGATAATTGTGGTCACATTTTAATCCGCAAATGGATCCATGTACTTGGAGGGACCCTCAAAGAGATTCATGGAATCTCCTTTATTCGTTTTTTCTACATTTAATAATTAAACAACTATTATGTTCTCAGGCTGATGCTAATCAACAAGTAAAATTGGATATTTTAGGACTTGACTATAACTGTCTCAGGCCCTTACAGTCTGAAATAACTTTCTTTTTTTTCTTCTTCTTGATGCTTCCAAGGCCTGCTTTTGCCTCGCTTGTCACAGGGCTAGCTGCTCTGGATGCTCTCCTACTCAGCGCTTTCTCCCCTCTGAAACAGAGCATCCTACTACGCCAAGAGCAGAGCATATTTCCTACTTGTGACTTATCTTTGGGCCTCTGCTACTATTTACCATTTAGCTATCTAGCTAATTTTCTACTTCAGAGCACATTTTAGGAACTAGTCTGTAAGTGAGGTGGTCTGGGTTCTATGGCACTATCTAACATGACATGCTTCTGCCCAAGGCGACATCATGTGACTGGATATTGGCCAAATAAAAGAAGATAGCATCCACGCTCCTGAATAGCCACTCCAAATACAATTGAAAGGCGAATCTGAGGCTTTCAAGGAGAATAGGTAATCCTAACAAAATGGCAAGCTGAGTGTAACCAAAATAGACACAGACATTTTAGACACCTACAAAACAATTCTTCAAGTATATTTGAAACTAGAAGATATGTAGGGTAGTTATCTTGATGCTCAGGATAAAAATATTTCTTCCAGGTCTATATTTATTTAAATTTTAAAAAATCATTTTATTTAGAGCTTTATAGATATTACAACAATCCACAATACGATTAGATCAAGTACAGTTGTAAAATTGCTGCCACCACCATTTTCAAAACATTTTCTTTCTTCTTGAACTCTTTGATATCAGCTCCCCTTTGCCCCCTCCCTTTCCTCTCTACCACTCCCCAGGAACCCTTATTTATTATTATAATATTATTTAATATTATTTATTATTATCATTATTATTATTTTGTCATATTTTACACCATCCAATATATCCATTCACCTACAATCCTGTTATTTGTTCCCCTCGAGTGGGATTATACAATCGTCCTTGCTATCAGTTCCCCCTTCTCCCTTACCGCCCCTTTCTTCCCATACCCTCAGGGAATTGTTATTCTCATTACTATTTATCTTCGATTTCATGCATCAAAGGCTCTTAATTATACAAGAGAACATATGCAGGTCTCACAGGATTAAAGAGGTAAAACTAAGACCATAATACTAAGGGGAGGGAATACTAAAGAACTCGAGGATAGTTATGTGTTTCATCAGTGCTATACTGCACCTTAGATATATCATCCCTTCCATTTGGCCCTTCTTTGAAGGACTGTCCAGTGATCTTACAGGTGGGTCTTGGGTCTCTACTTTGTCTACACTCCTTCACATCAATTTGATTGCATGCTTTTGAACTTCTGATACCTATGTCCATCGACATCTCATAATCACACACATTGGTGTGCTTCTTCCATGTGGGTTTTGTTGCTTCCCTGCCAGATGGCCACTTGTTTAACTTCAGTCTTTGTATCTTTTAATAGCCGAGCACCATCAGTTTCCTTCACCACATTTGCTTGTGTACCCATTTTTTCTTCAGCGATCATGTTGGAAAGGTGGGTATCATACATGCCACATTATTAGGACAAAGC
>NW_022111366.1:3788562-3790130 GCF_000313985.2 Echinops telfairi
TGTATCTGATAAAACTTTAACCACAACATAATAATAAAGGATATATGAAACTTTAAATCCCGATCTCTTAGGTTTACATGCTGTTATACTTGTTAGATGCCATTGACTCAGTTCCCACCCATAGCCATTTCATGTACAACAGAATAAACTAATACCCTGTCCTGCGCTAGACTCACAATTGTTATATCTGAGCTCATTGTTGAGGCCATTGTGTCATTCCATCTCCTTTAGGGTCTCCTTTTTAGCTGACCCCTTACTTTCCCAACATGATGTCTGTGTTAGATTGGGTTTTCTAGAGAAACAAAATCAGTGACTCTTGCGTGTGTGCTTATGAACTTTATATCAAGAAAAAGATTATATTAAGGAAGCAACCCAGCCCAGTCCATGAATCATATGCTAGCTGGAGGCCTCTCCAGACTCATATAGCTGCCAGTCAATGAGGCGAGAAAGCAATGTAGGAAGCTGGTGGGTGCAGAGTAACATGTATCCAAGGATGCCAGGAACATGACATAGCATCAACAGCACCCAGGCCACATAGACTACCATGAAAGCCTGACACAGGATTCAAGCAAGTAGGAAGGAGAAGGACAAGAAAAGAGAGTAATTCTCTACAGGGTCTCTTATAAATAGGCCACATCCCAAAGGAGATGTCTTTGGGCTGTGACATAATTCACAGGTTAGACTCCACTCATATCTTCATACAATAATGTCCTTTTCTAGGGACTATTTTCTCCTGAAAGCATGTCCAAAATATGTGAAACCATGTCTCCCATCCTCACTTCTAAGAAGCATCCTTGCTGGATTTCTTCCAAGACAGATCTATTTGTTTTTCTGACAGTCCACAGTACTTCCAGTATTCTTTGCTAACACTATAAGTCAAGTGCACCCATTCTTCTGTGTTATTCTTTAATCATTGTCCAACTTCCACATGCATATGAGGTGACTGAAGATACTGTGGCTTGGGTCAGCGATGCAGTCATCAAAGTGATATCTGTGCTCTTCAATATTTCAAAGAGGTCTTGTGCAGTAGATTTGTCCAATGCAATAGACTATTTGGTTTCTTGAAGGCTTTTTCCATGGGCATTGATTATGGATTCAACCAAGATAAAATCCTTGACTAGTTCAACCTTTTCTACATTTATCATATAGTACCATTTTTATATATTACTTCAGAATTCATTAGATCAACTCAAATATTCATTTATTGTAATATCATACTTTATGTACATGCACTTGTTTACTAAGGATAAAGGTGATTATCAACCTGCTAAGTTGATTTTCATTAACCATTACCCAGGTCTATTTGCTTTTTAAAACAATTTTGAATTTAAATTAGGCAAAGGTTTGTATTTCAGATCATCAAATTTGTATTCCACAGTTTAAAATACTAGTCAACCCCTACAAAAGTTACTCCTTACCTGAGTCTTCACTTCTCTGCTTTTATCACCATCTTGATTTTCATTTCTTTATGAGGATAACAGGAGAAAGATGAGGCTTTCTATTCCAGTAACAGTTACAGGCGCAGAAACCCACAGGGCCAGTTCTGCTGTCTGAGATGGTCATCATGA
>NW_022111366.1:3793832-3796111 GCF_000313985.2 Echinops telfairi
TGAGTTTCCAAGACTGTAGCCATGAATAGAAATAGAAAGCCCGTCTTTCTCTCTGACAGGTACCAATTGCATAAAAACATACATTTTATGTACACATTCCATGTAGCAATTCACACAAATGGTCAGATACCTTATTAGAAACATATCTTAAATGGAGTTTGTTGATCATCACACAAACTCCAAAGTGTGAGGGAGGTCAGTTATTATTATTATTTTACTTATTTCACAGAAGACAAATTGCAACTGAGCTGTTAATATATTAAAAAGAAAACAACAACAAAAACATGGTTATCAAGTGGATAACGACTCACAGTGACCCTGAACTGGAGTCTGAGCCTGTAAATCTTTAAGGGAACTGATGGCCTATTTTTCAGAGCAGTTGGTGGCTTTGAACCAACTACCTTGTGATTAGCAGTCCAACGCTTACACAACAGTGTCACCAGGGCTTCTTGAAAAGGTGAATATAGTTTCCCCCAATTACACAGTTGTAAGAGGCTTGACTAGTAGAACCCACAGGTTAGCACCTTGAGAATCGGTCCTGATGATCTGTCCCCAAAAGATCATAATCTTGAAAACCCATCAGACAGTTCTATTCACACTCTGACTCTTGCTATGAGTCAGAGCCTACTTGACAGGAACTCACAAGAAGTGGCACAGCCAGGCCTTGGCCTCCCCAGGTGCTTTCATCTCCGACCTCCAGGTCTAATCCGTTACGTCACACTGTCTTCCCTATAAACCTCTACAAAGAGGGTATTTATTCAACACCTTCCAGTAAACTAAAAAGAGGAAACAATATATTATTGTTTGGAAAGGTAAAATATTAGAACACTGACTTAAGATTTCTTTGTCCAGGTTGATTATTACTCAACCACTCCAAGACAGGACCAATGGCAAAAATACAAAACAACTATTCAATTGAATTTGTTAAAAATTCAGCAAAATGCAGACCACGCAAGTGGGAAATTATATTTGGCATTTGCCAAACACCTACTAAAGACTAAACATCTGGATGAATGTTCAATTGTGGGCTTATAAAAAGACTTCTCCAGCTTTGTCTCCCCCAAAGACATGCCAAACATTAGAGGCTATTTGCCAGCATATGGTGGGAGGACAGATGCTTAGAGACATCCTCCCTGAAGGCAGTCAGTTGCCAGACTACTGTCTGGTGCCACCACAGGTAGGGCCCACTCCCTGCTGTTAAGGACAATGGTCTACTTCTCCCTAAAGGCTTGTGACCATTAGTTTGGTCCCAGTAGGTGGGGTGCACACCCTACTGATAATGGTTTCCATTGTGGGCCAGAGAACAGGTCACAGCGGCTCAGAGACATCCCAAGATAGGCTGCCATCCTGAATCTAGGATCTGTCCATCTTGTCACATGTGTGCCCCTATTACCTCCCCTTCCTATTGCATGGATACATCTAGATCACCCTCCTCCCATTACTGTACCATCTATAGTACAACCCCTTCCTGTGACATATGTCTTTACCTGTTATTAGTGGGCTTGCACTCCCCCCAAAGGTATATAGGCCTGGGTTAGCAATAAAGGGCTCTCTTGGGCTCCCCTCTCAGCCTCTCGTTGGTTCCCCCTCTCCTCTCGAGTCCTCTCTCCCAGTTCCCTTTCCCCTTGTCCTCCTTCCCCTCTCCTCTCTCCTGCCCTCCGGCCTCCCATCTCCATGTGGACAACCAAGCGGGGCTGAGGTGAGCATGCTACCATAAAACGCATCTGACACCATTATTTCCAGCTCTCCGTTATGTCTCATGCTCTCTATGACTTTAGTATAATATTTATATATCTCAACCATACAATTCCGCCTATTGAACCAGCGATTAGTTGTTGGGGGCTGGCCTTCCCCCCACATTCAATCACCCAGATGTTTTCAAATGACTAGGCATTTGGTGGCATGATTATCATATATCAAATCAAATCTATGTTTTGTAAACATCCAGATGAGGTATGCTGTAAATGTCATTTTTAAGTACTTAGGGGTAGGTTATTCTCTTTTTTTTTGCCACCTGTAGGACTCAACTACTTTTACAAAATGCCTAAATGTAGTGAGATCCAGTGAGAACCTTCATGGTCTTAATCATGAAAAGTAGTAATTTTCTGCCTGGGACTCATATGACCAAAATAAGCTATTACTTACCATTATGCCCAGATGGGTTATAAATGATATGAATACCTAATGTGTAATTAATTAGCACTTGTCCCACCCACCAGAACATAACATAGAGTCTGATTCTGTGCTCCATGCTTCTCTTGCTTCAAGTAAAACCATTT
>NW_022111366.1:3796956-3798457 GCF_000313985.2 Echinops telfairi
ATCATCACCACCACCACTCCTACTTCAAAGAAATATTGGACTACCATAAATAAAGATATTCAGGCAGTGGTAGAAAAGTTAGGGGTCCCCGTGGTTTATTAAAGGATTCCTGGCAGCCTAGTGAGTAAGGAGCTGGGTGACTAGCCACAAGGTAGGTAGTTTGAACACACCAGGGGATCTTGGAAGAAAGATGATGTTATCTGTTCCCATAAAGATTCATACACATGAAGATTTGGAAATCCCATAAAAGCACTTCTTTTCTGTCTTATTCATAGTGTCACTATGAGTCAGAATCCACTTGATGGTAAAGAGTGAGTGAATCCTTTATTTAGAAGCCTTTGTGGGGCAGTGCTTGAAGCACTTGACTGCCAGCCAAATGTTGACAGTTCAAATCCACCAAATAATCTGCAAAAGAAAGGTGAGGCTATCCATTTCCTTAAAGCTTTATAAACTTGGAAACCCTGTGGGAGGTTCTACTCTCTCATAGGCTCTCTATCAGTCAGAATTGACTTGATGGTAATGGGGTTTGGAGTTGCTGTTTATTAGCCCTAGTGATGTGTGCTCTTCCTTTCTCTAACCAAGCAAAAGAAAAGTCAAGAGATTTTCCTAAATGTAGTTCACGTAGGTTATTCAAACACCAGGCCAGCTGTAATAAATTGAGGGCAGCCCACTGCAAGGATGTAAGCAAATTGTCCGTATTGAAGAGGCTGCAGGATTTTTTCCCAATGTGGAAAAGTACAGACAAAGGAATCTCATATGACACTCAAGTCCTTCACTTGGGACAAGAACAAAAATGTCCCCAAGGACAACAGAGACCTTTTCCATTGTTCGACTCAGCATTCTTCTCAACGCTTAATGACAGAAAGGCATTGTAGTTGCAATTATTCTCCTCTGGGTTCTGTCCGGCAGCCTTCCAGCAGCCTCTCCGCAGCCCTGCCCAAGCCCAGTAGAAGAAGAAAGTCACAAAGGGAAGTGTTTGTGGCCAGACTGTCTGCAATTAGTCAGAATGAGAACAATGATTGGCTCTTCCTCTGGGCCAGTCTGGAAAATATCCTGCATTGTTGGGTGGGATGATGGAGGTATTTTTGACTAAGAGAACAAATTCCAACCAGGAAAATTCAGGGACGTGTGTTGACTAAGACCATCCTATCCAACTAGTCAAAGTTCTAGCGACTCAGCAGAAAAGATATGTGGCTGGGGCTTTAGGAAGGGATGTCTGATGATAAACTGTTGCTTCTCAAAGTGCCTTGTTGTTAACTACTATTGAGTCACTACCCAGCTCATGACACACAAAATGATCAGACTATACTGCTCTGCAGGGTTTTCATAGCCTGATTTTCAGATGTAGTTCCATCTTCCGGTCTCTCTTCCTAGTCTGTCTGGAAACTTTGCTGAAACCTGTTCAGCATCACAGAAGTGTGATGGCTGTGCTTGTGATCCACTGTGTAACCACTACACCAAATGGTTTCCACTGGCCAGGAATCCCATATCGGCTACAATC
>NW_022111366.1:3800089-3802090 GCF_000313985.2 Echinops telfairi
GTTATCAGGAAAGATCAGTCCCTGGAGAAAGTTATCAAGCTTGATATAGAAGAGAGGTTAATGGACCAAAGGAAGGCCCTCAACTAGGTGTATTGGCACAGAGTCTGTAACAATGGGCTCAAGTACAAGAATAATTGTGAGGATTGTGCAGGACTGGATAATGTTCTCTCCGTGGTGAAGAGGGTCCATATGAGTGGGAACCAACAGTACAGCGCTTAACAACAACAACATCGGACTCCTCCTGCTCTCGATATTTGAGAGAAAATCACAAGGCTTTTCTGATGAACCAATGAGGCTTTGAATGAAATTTTATTTTTAAATTGCAAAATAATTGACCAGTGTTTGTTCTTGTAGGTAACATGAGTCCTTAAAGACCAAATGCATTTTACCAATGTGGTTCTAATGAGTTTAAAACCAGTTGCTGCTCAGTTGATGCTTACTCGTTCGTGGTGAGCATACATGTGTCAGAGTAAAACTTCAGTACATAGGAGTTTAGTAACCAGTTTACTGGAAGCAAACCATCAGGCATATTTTCTAAGGTACCTCTGGATTCACTGGTACTTCCAATCTAATCCTTTAACCAATTGTACTACCCTGGGACTCCTCTAAGATATAAATTAGTGTTGTTATTAGGTATCATTGAGTTAGCTCCTACTCCTGGCAATGCCATATACATGAGAACTAAACACTGCCTGGCCCTGCACCTTCCCCACAGTTGTTCTTATTTTTAACCATTGTTGCATCCACTGTGACAATCTATCTCTACAGGGCCTTCCTCTTTTTTGTTGCCCCTTCACTTTGTCAG
Source organism: Echinops telfairi (assembly GCF_000313985.2). Taxonomy (NCBI): domain Eukaryota; kingdom Metazoa; phylum Chordata; class Mammalia; order Afrosoricida; family Tenrecidae; genus Echinops; species Echinops telfairi. Next base: position 3,800,895 of record NW_022111366.1, read on the forward strand.
GCATGATGTCCTTCTTTCGGGATTGGTATCTCCTGATAACGTGGCCAAAATACAAAAGGCAAGTCTCACCATCCTTGCTTCTCAGAAACATCTGACTTCTTCCAAAACAGATCTGTTCATTCTTTTGGAAGTCCACGTACTTTCAGTATTCTTTGCCAAGGCCATAGTTTGAGTGCATCACTTTTTCTTCAGCAATTAGAATTCAATATCCACCTTTCACATAGATATGAAGCAATTGAAAATACCATGCTTGGGTCAGGCACATCTTAGTTCTTAAAGTAACATCCTTACTTTTTTAATATTTTAAAGAAGTCTCGTGCAGCAGATGTAGCCAGTGCAATGGGTCATTTGATCTCTTGACTGCTGCTTCTATGAGCATTAATTGAGGATCCAAGCAAGACTTTACTTTTTTACTTCATTTACTCGTTTCTTCATTTATCATGGTGTTACCTACTGACCCAGTTGTGAGGATTTTAGTTTACTTTATCTTGAGTTGTAATCCATACTGAATGCAGCAATATGTGATCATCCTTGGCAAGTGTTTCAAGTCCTCCTCGCTTTCAGGAAGCAATATCATCAAGCCTATTTTCTAAGGCACCTCTGAATGGACCGGCACTTCCAATCTCATCTATTAACTAATTATACCACCCCAGGGACACCTCTAAGAATTAAACCATAGAAAAACCTTTTAAAAAGCAGAGATAAATAATAAAGTTTTAAAGCCATTGATAAGTAAGAGATAGGCTGTCTAGCGCCCCTAACGCTCCATATAGAGAATGCTGACTTAGTCTGCCTTTATGGACGCCATAGTTCTACGCTCTCTCACTGCCATCATCATTCTCTGTAAGACCCTAAAACTCTAGTGATCACAATCCACAAAAAAATCTTCTGACAACATTTGATCTTTATTTTAAACATATGATGCTGCCCAGTCAACTGCTTCTGAAATGCAATTAAACTATCGATCATTTTCTAAGACAGATAGAGGAAGCAGCATCCTCACCCCCAAATGGTACCTACCTACAGGCTTTAGGGAAAATACTCCATAGCCCACACCTGGTCTGGGCATTCACAGGCATTTCTTCCGCGTATCTTGCTACTTGAACAAATTCTGATGCCATTTGCCTACAGTTGATAAAGAGTCACTATGAGTTGGCATGGATTCAATGGCAGTGGGTTTGGTTTTTTTGGGTTAG
>NW_022111366.1:3802614-3826102 GCF_000313985.2 Echinops telfairi
CCTGCACAGACACTGCACCCACTCCATATACAACAGAATGAAATTGTCCTCATCATGATTTTCCATTTATTTTTTTAAAAATAATTTTATTGGGGGTTCTTACAGCCCTTATCTCAATCCATACATATATCCATTGTCTCTAGCACATTTGTATATATGTTGCCATCATCATTTTCAAAAAAAAATTCTTTCTATTTGAGCCCTTGGTATCAGCTCCTCATTTTTTTCCCTCCACCCACCCCCTCACGCTTGAAACCTTGATAATTTATAAATTATTATTATTTTCATGTCTTATACTAACCGCGTCTCCCTTCACCCACTTTTCTGTTGTCTGTCCCCCTGTGAGGGGGTTATATGTGGATCACTGTAATCAATTACCCTTTTCTCCCCTCAGCTTCCCCTTACTCTCCTGGTATTGCTACTCACATTACTACTCCTGAGGGGTTCATTTGTCTGGATTCCCTGTGTTGCGAGCTCTCATCTATAGGTACATACTCTGGTCTAGCCAGATTTGTAAGGTAGAATTGGGGTCATAATAGTGGTAGTGGGGGGGGTCAGGAAGGAAGCATTAAAGAACTAAAGGAAGGTTGTGTGTTTCATCATGCTATGCTGAACCCTGTCTGGCTCCTCCATTCCTTGTGACCTTTCTGTCAACAGATGGGCTTTGGGTCTCCACTCCACCCTCCCCCTCATTCACATCAATATGATTTTTGTTTTGGATCTTTGATGCCTGACACCTGGCCTTATGGACACCTCATGATCACACAGGCTGGTGTGCTTCTCCCATGTGGGCTTTGTTGCTTCTCAGCTAGATGTCCGCTTGTTTATCTTCAAGCCTTTTAGACACTGTGTCTTTTGATAACTGGACACAATTGGCTTTCTTTACCACATTGGCTTATGCACCCATTTTGTCTTCAGCAATCATGTCAGGGAAGAGGAGCATCACAGAATACCAGGTCATTAGAACAAAGTGTTCTTGCATTGAGGGAGTACTTAAGTGGAGGCCCAATGTCCATTAACTGCCTTGACACTTAACAAATAAGGATATGTACACAGATATATTTTCCTATCATTATATGTAAATGTATTTACATATGTATATGCCAGTATTTAGACCTCTATAAATGTCCTTTGCCTCCTAGTTCTTTCCTCTATTTCCTTTTACTCTCCTCTTGTCCCGCTATCATGTTCGGCCTTCATTTGGGTTTTGGTAATTCCTCTCAACTACATTGCCCTTGATTAAGCCCCACCAGGCTTCCTAAGCCCAACTCACCATTGATTTTAGATCACTTGTTGTTCTGTTGTCCCTGGGTTTGTTGACACCACCCATCCCTTCCCCCACCTCCCCCTCTCCTGTATCATTCAGAACCTTGGGTCCCATTGTTTTCTCCTCCAGATTGTTTATCCTGCCTATCTTATTTAGGTAGACATGCCGAGACAATAATAAGCACAAAAACAAGGCAGAGCAAAAGAAAACCAAAAAAATAAACAACAACAAAAACCCAATGACAAAAAACAAAAAAAGAGAGAGAGAAAAGCCTATAAATAGTTCCAGGTCTTTCTGTTGACTTTTGGGAGTGTTTTCCAGTCGAGTCTGATGGGGTGCCATGCCCTGGCCTTAAAGTCTATTTTTGGTATTCCTCTGGGACTTTATTGCTTTGCTCCCCTCGCTGCTCCGCTGCATATCCTCAGTGTTTTGACCCCACGTGGTAGGGTCAGATCGGGCACAATTTGTGCACTTTGTCTCCAGTGTTATCCCCCATAGTGCTATGGGTCAGTGAGGGATGTCATGTCTGTGGTCCTCTCTGTGAACTGGATACTCCAAGCCAGAATATTATCCTTTGGGCTTGGTGGTTCAGGATGTGTTCCACTCTCTCTCCTTCCCTCTTCCTTTGCTCTTGATCAGAAGCACCACACTCCTTGAGCTGCAGCTTCAGTGTTGTCCTCTAAGTGCATTCTTCTGGGGAGGAGGGTGTGTGTATCCAGATAGTTGGGATGGTAGCTGGCCTGGCAGACCTCTCTGTTGGTTCCCTGCTTCATGCTGGTATGTTGTATTCACATCTTGGTGCACCAGGTTGAAGTCTGGTCCTTCCTCCTCTCCTGCAGAGATATAAACAATGCCCTCACTTGTGTAGGTCAGTGCCCTGTTCCTCCACTACCCCTGTCTTTTTTCCTCCATTTTAGTTATCTGCCTATGTATCCCTGGTTTGGGTTTGGCCCCTGCCGTAGTACCTGGACCTCACCCCAGGAATGGATGTATATAGTATCATTTCCCCGATACCCCTTTTGCATTTTTAAGCTTACCTCAGTGGACTCATGGTGTACATGTCCTTTTGTGCTTGGCTTACTACACTTAACATAATTTCCTCCAATTCTTCCCATGCGGCAATGTGCTTCATTCATTTATCACTGCTTTTTAAGGATACATAGTTTTACATTGTATGTATGTACCACAGTATTTTAATCCATAAGTCCTTTGATGGAAATTTGGTTTGTTTCCAACTCCTTGTGATTGTGAACTGTGCTATGATAAACATTGGACACAGATAGATGTCTGGCTGTGGTGTGTTTCTTGCATCTTCTGAGTATATGCCCAGTAGGGGGTTGCTGGGTCGGATGGTAGCTTGATTTCCACAAGTTTAAGTTATCCCCAAATTGATTCCAATAATGATTGTACATACCTGCAGGTCCGCCAGCAGTGGATGAGAGTTCCTATCTCACCACAGCCTCTCTGACACTTGTCACTTTCTGACATTTTGAATTGGCTATCTCTGAGGGTGTTAGTTGGTATCTCATACTTATTTTAGTTTGCATTTCTCTTATGGCTAATGAACAGGAACACTTTCTCATATGTCTATTAGCCATTTGGATTTCTGCCCTTGAGAAACTTCTCTGCAGGTCCTTTGCCCACCTCTTCATTGGGCAATTGGTCTTTGTCTTATTGTAAGTTAGCAGAGTATTGTAGATTTTAGTAATAAGGTCTTTGTCTGATGTGTCTTTGCTTAAGATGTTTTCCCAGTCTGTGGGTCTCTTATTACTCTCTTGGTGAATTCTTTCAATATACACAGGTGTTTTATCTTCAGTATGTCCCACTTGTCAATTTGTGCTTCCTCTGTGTTTGGTCATTCCCTATTTCCAATAGCTTATGAATTCCCTGAGCCACAGTTCTCAGGTTTGTCCCAATTCCCTCATTGATGTCCTAATAGTTTGGAGTTTTACCTCAAGGTCTGTGATCCACCTTAAGTTTATTCTTGTACATGGAATGAGTGTAAGGGTCTTGCTTTATTTTTTTTGCAGGTAGATATCCATTTTTTCCAGCACCACCTGTTGAAGAGGCATCTGCTTTCCATTTGATATTTTGGGGGCCCTTTTGAAGATCAGTTGTTTGTATGCTATGATTTTATTTCTGGGTTTTCAGTTCCTTTCCTTTGGACTGAGTATTTGTCATTATACCAATACCACACTGTTTTGATGACTGTGGCTATGTAATAGGTGTTAATGTCAGGTAAAGAAAGCTCTCCCACTTTATTCTTCTTCTTGAGGAGTTCTCTGCTAATTCTGGGCTTCTTCCCTCTCCATATGAAGTTGGTAATCAGTTTTTCCAATTCTTTGAAGAAGGATGATGGTATTTTTATCAGCATAGCATTGAACTTATATAGTGCTTTGGGAAGAACTGACATCTTCACTATATTGAGTCTTCTGATCCATGACCGTGGGATATTCTTCAATTTGTTGAAGTAACTCCCGGTTTCTTATAATAGTGTTCTGTAGTTTTCCTTGTATTAATCTTTTGGTTTCATTTAGTCAGGTATATCCCTAGATATTTTCATTTGTGTTTGGTTATTGTCAAAGGTACTACCTTTTTGATCCCCTCTTCTGTGCTCTTGTCCAATGTACATTGAAGTCCAATATATTCTGTGTGTTGATCTTGTATCCTGCCACTCTGCCGTATTTCTCTATTGCTTCTAGCACTCCCCTGGTAGAGCTTTTGGGATATTCCATATATAAAATCATATCATCTGTGAATAACGCTAGTTTCACCTCTTCCTTCCCAAGGAGAATACCTTTGATATCTTTTCTTTGCCTTATGTTGTTAACTAGGCTCTCTAGTACAATATTAAATAAGAGTGGGGACCAAGGGCATTCTTGTCTGGTCCCCTTTTTCAGAGGGATTGTTTTTGTGTTTTCTTCATTGACTACCATGTTGGCTGTTGGTTTTTTATATGTAGCTTGTATTATATTGAGGAATTTTCCTTCCATTCCTATCTTTCTGTGTCTCTTAAACAGGAATGGTGTTAGATGTGGTTGAATATTTTTTCCGCATTTATTGAGGTTATCATGTGGTTCTTATAACTTTCCAAGTCAATATGGTAGAAAATACTAAAAGTTTTTCATATGGTGACCCAAAACTCCAACCTTGCTATGAATCCCACTTGGTCATGGTGAATTTTTTGTTTTATTGACCAGTATTTTTAAAAGAATTTTTGTATAGATGTTCATTAGGGATATTGGTCTGTAGTTCTTGATTTTTGTGGGATACTTGCCTGCTTTAGCTATCAGAGTTACACTAGATTCATAGAAAGAGTTCAGGAGTTTGCCATTTTTTTCCAAGTTGTAGAAGTATAGGATTGGTGTCAGTTCTTCCCTGAATGCTTGGTAGAATTCTCCTGTGAATCCAGTTTGCCAGGGGGACTTTTTGTTGGTAATCCCTTGATAACCATGTCTATTTCTTCTATTGCTATGGGTCTGTTGAGATTTTCATGTCCATTTAGAATAGTCTAGGAGGGGATAGTTTTTCCAAGTATTTGTCCATGTATTCCAAGTTGTTGAATTCATTGGAGTACAAGTCTTTGGAGTACTGTGTAACTATCCTTTTGATTTCATTAGGGTTCGTTGTAATGTCCCCTGTTTTATTCTTCATCCTCGCTATTAAAATGTGTTCCTTCCTTTCTTTGGTTAGGTTTGCCAGTAGTGTGTCGATTCTCTTAATCCTTTAAAAGAACCAACTTTTAGCAGCATTACTTTTTTTCCATAGTTTATTTTTTCTGTTTTCCCTTTCATGAATATTAGCCCTGATTTTTATTATCTTTTCTTTTGCTATTAGTAAGATTGTCCTATTGATTCTGCTCTAATTGCTGTAATTTATGTGCCAGTATATCAATCATAAGTCTATCTTCCTTTTTTATGTGTTCATGTATTGCTATCAAACTTCCTCTGATAACTGGCTTTGCTGTCTCCCAAAGGTTTTGGTATGTCGTATTCTCATTCTCCTTGGTTTATAGAAACTTCCTAATTTCATCTCTGATCTGGGCCAGTACACACTCCTTTTTCAATAGAGAACTTTTCATCCTCCAATTATTTTCCCTTGTTTTCTTCATAATCCTTAAAAAACTTTCCTCCCTTATTTCCTAGTGGTCAGAGAGAGGTCTGTATGATCTCCATGTGCTCGAATTTACACAAGTTCGATTTGTGGCCCAGCATGTGGTCTATCTTGGAGTATGTGCCATGTGGTCTTGAAAAGAATGTGAAAATTTTGCATTTGGGTGGAGAGCTCTGTAAATGTCTATCTGATCAAGTCATCTAATTGTAATGTTTAGATCTGTAGCCTCCTTGTTAAGCTATTCTCCCTGTGATCTATGTTTCTTGAAGAGTGGCATATTAAAGTCACCTATTATACTTCTTGAGTCTTTTGGAGCCTTTGATTGATGAACTCATGGGTCTCTCGTTTGGGTGCTTATATATTTATTATGCTCCCTGGGTCTTGGTCTACTGTCCCCTTGAGTATTATATAGTGCCCCTCCTTATCTCTTGTTATGGATTGCACCTTGAGATAAATTTTACTGGAGAATAAGATTGCAACCCCTGCTTTTTGCTTGGTGTGTTTTTCTCTAGTCTTTGATTCTCACCTTTTTCCTGTAATCTTGAGATATGTCCACTGTAGGCAGCAGATCCAGAGTTTGTGTTTTGTAAGCCATTCTGCTAGCCTCTACCTTTTAATGCCTGGGTTCAGTACACTGGTATTCAGGGTTATTACATCCATCTGCGCACTCTGTGATGTCATCTCTTACCTTCTGTGTTGGGTGTTTTCCTACCTCCTTTTCTTATCTATGTGGTGTGTGTGTGTGTGATTTATTCCTGACTTCTTTCTACCATTGAGCCAATGTTATCTTGGGGGCTGTTTTCTCCTTGTTGCCCTATGGGTGGAGTTGTTCTATGTGGCAGTCTCTTATTTGTATTAGGTGAATGTTGTTCTTCTGTCCATACTGAGTCAGCAAGTGTAGGGCTGGGTGTATTTTAACATATTCTTTGAGTTTTTCCTTGTCCGGGAAGACTCCTACTTCTCCATCTATCTTGATAGATAATTTGGCTGAATAGAATATTTTTGGTTTTGTGTTATTTTCCTTCATTTTTTGGAATACATTACTCCACTCTCTCTTCTTCATAATGTCTGCTAACAGATCTAAGCATATTCTTATTTGGGTGCCTTTAGAGGTGACTGCTTTTTTTCCCTAGCTGCTCTTAAGATTTTCTTCTTTTCCTCAAAGTTGAATAGTTTAACTATTATATGCCATGGTAACTTCTTCTTGGGATCAGTCTAGCTGGTGTTCTTTCAGCCTCCTGAATAGTTGCCTGGTTTTCATCCATTAAACTGGGAAAGTTTTCCTCTAAGAATTCCCTCACTATTTTTGCTGTGGACTTCTTCGTTGTGTCTTGTTCTGGTAATCAAATTATTCTGGTATTGTTGCTTTTCATGGCTCTCAGGTTTGCTTCAGCTTCTCTGATTATCTTATTTGACTGCTTTTCCCATTTGTTGAAGTCTGCCTAATTGTCCTCTAGGTCACTGATGCAATTCTCTTCCTCCTCCAGTCAGTTGGTGACTTCTGTGAATTTGCTCCTGGTTTTTGTTATCTCATCCCTTTGCTGTTGTCTTTCCCTTTGGCGTGTGGCCTTTATCTCCTCTATTATTTCATCCCTTTTCTGTCTTGCTTCCCTCATATCCTGTATGACTCTTCGCAGCATTCTGAAAATTTGTTTTTGTGACAGGTCAATGTCTGCCTCTTCTATTACTGCCATTAGGTCTAGGTCATCCATGGACATTGGATTTTCTCTTGTTTTCTTGCTGAGATTGTTGAGGCACCTTGTTGCTTCCGTGTCAATTTAGAGGAAGTAGGTGCCATTTTTCCAGGAGTCAAAAAGTCCTGGGCTCTGTTTTGGGAAGTTGTTATTGATGCCTCTGTGGGCTGCCTATAGCCAACTGCCCTGATGGACTTTGTCTCACCTTTCTTCCACTGGGGTTTTCATCTCACTGTAGCCTATCATGATCTGTTGTTTGGAGGGCAGGTTGGGTGGCCCTCTCAGTAGGCAGGCTCTGAGGTCAGTCTGTGTGGTGCTCCAGCAACCCTCAGGCCTCCAAAGGGGCCATTTGCATCTGTTGCGGCTGAGGTCTGAAGGAAAGTGCTGGCCTGGTCAGGCAGGGGAGTTCAATGTTCAGTGAGGATAGGGCAGGGATGAGGGTCTCTTGCTCCGTGCTAGAAACAGTTATGTTTGTTAGAGGGGTGGGGAACACCTGGTAGGGCAGGGTAAAGGTAGGAAATAAAGTGCTAATCTTGGAGGAGGGATCTGCTAATGGGCAGTTGTAATGCCCCGTGCTATTTGGAACATCAAACTGCAACTACAGGATCCTCTCTTGGGTGGCTGGTGATTGGTGTGCTTTGGTAGACTGAGAGGCAGTGGTGCAGCATTGTGGCAGCTGGTGCTAGACCAGTTTCTGCAGGTGCAGGAGAATTAACTGACTGTTACAGGAATTAACTGACAGCCTCAGAACCTCTACTCAGTCCCCAGATCTCTCAAATTACCGATCTCCATGAAGCTCCCAGCCTCAATTGCCTACTTGGTCACCATCTTGCCCTGCCTCCCCTCCTCATGATTACTTATGGATTGGACCACTATAGTACACAGATAGTATTGTTATTGGCTGGTTTTCAAAAACAGATTGTTAGGTCTTCTTAGCACTTCTTAACCAGGATGCTCTGCCAAAACCTGTTAGCATCATATTAAAACATAAGCCTTCACTGACAGATGAGTAATGACTGTGTGTTAAGAACATTGGCTAGGAATTGACCTCTGGTCTCCTTCACAAAAGCCATGAAATTTACCATTAAGCGTGTTGTCTTCAAGTTGATTCTGGCTTAAAGTGACCATGTTGAACAGAATAGAAGTGCACCATAGAGTTTCTAAGACTGTACTCTTCATGAAAGAATACTGTCACCTTTTTATCATGTGGAATTGCAGGTGACTTCAAATTACCAACCTTTCAGGTAGCAACCATTTTGCTTCAAGAAAGTTGGGAAAGTTTGGGGCAAACCCAGAGCACCTTTCACTTTAATGAGTTATTCATGAATATAAAATTATATATACGTATAGAAGTACAAACATATTTAACATAAACTACCACCATACTGTAGCATGCATTAATGTGGAATTCACTACCTTTTCCAATCCATTCATCTGTTGAACATTTAAGCTGTTTCCACCTTTTGGAGATTGTGGTTAATGTGGTAATAAACTATTGTAATTACTTGGTTGTGTTCCCTGCTTTAAATTCTTTGGGCTATATACTCAGAAGTGGTATTGTTGGATCATAAGGTGATTTTACATTTAGCATTTTCAGGAACCACCAGCCTGTTTTCACACTGGTTGTAGCATTCTACATTTCTTACAGCAATGAATGAGGGCTTAAATTTCTCCACATCTTCGCCAACACCTGTCTTCTCATTTTGAAATCATAGCCATCTTAGTGGGAGTCAAGTGATGTATCATTGTGGTTTGGATTTGCATTTCCTTAATGATTAATGATGCTAAGCATCTTTTCATGTGCTTGTTAGCTATTTGAATTTCATGTGTGTGTGTGTATGTGTGTGTGAAATGTCTATTCATGTCCGTTGCTCATTCTTTGTGTTGTTAAGTTGTAAGAGTTCTTTATATATTCTGAATTTAAATTATTTTATGCTACATAACTTCCAAATATTTTTCTCTTAATCTGTAGGTTGTATCTTCACTTTGTTGGCACATTCGTTTGATAAGCAAAAGTTTTGGAGTCTTGATGAAGTCTCAGATATCTGTCTTTTGTTTTTCATATTCAGAAATAAAAATCATTGTATGCAGAAAAGCATGACAGATATCTCAGGATTTAATTTCCACCAGAATTAGAGCCAATTATGAATGTGTCTGTTAATTTTGGGGGTGCCAGTATCTGAAACAGTCTATTGTCAAAACAACATAATTGTTTCAATTTTGATTGTTTAAATTGTCAAGGTTTTCACTGTTTGGTAAAGATATATAAAATCATGAAACTGTCAAGTGTCAACTGCTTCCTTTAGTCTTTTCTCCTTTTCTTTGAACTGCAGAGAATAGTCCATATTTATTCTGCAAAGTTCAATTCCTGTCTTAACCAGATTAACTCTTGTCATCTGGAAATGGAATTTGTTGAGCAGCAATATCAAAATAGATTAAAATACCATTCACTGTCTCTTCTTTTTTTTTTTTTAAGTAATGGAAAGCTTTATTCACACACAAGTCAGAAAACTAAATATACTCTACTAAACTTAAATGCCTCATGGTTCATATCATAATAAAGTCTAATAAATCAGTTATTATTCAGATAAAAATGTGAGAAATAATAATCTAACAGGTTAAAAGTACAAAAAATAATAGAAAAGGTTTAGTTTTTTTTGTTTGTTTGTTTAACACTTTATTAGGGGCTCATACAACTGTTATCCCAATCCATACACTCATCAATTGTGTAAAGTGCATTTGTACATCGTTTCTCAAACATTTTCTCTCCACTTAAACCCCCAACATTAGGTCCTCATTTTTCCCCTCCCTCCCCACTCCCCCTCACTGTCTATTCTTCATCAAAGTCTTCACTTCATTACTGAATTTTTCTCCTCCATTATTTTTCATTGTGTTAGTGTTGACACTTATTAAGATTTCCTTTGCTTCCCTAGTTGTCAATGCTTGTAGAAAATGATTCATTGTTGTCTTTCACCCCTGTGTCATCTGAGTCTTGTGTTGTTTTTATTGCCGATGCTTTGAATGTGCTAGCTTCCACTCTATACAACTTTCATAAACTGGATGCAATATTGAAGGCATTAGATATTTTGAAATAGATCCAGACACTGTTTTGTACTTTTGTACTTTGAAAACTATTGTTATCTTTGTTGAACTTCATTGGGTTTTTGTCCTTTAATGTTGCTGTGGGGTTTTCAATTCAATTTTCTTTTAAAAATGCAGGACCAAGATATTGAACAATTTCTGGTTTTACAACAATAATGCAAATAACTTCAAGTTTTTCCAAACCTTCATAGTGTAGGGCAAATAAGCTTAGTTATCTATTCAATAGCTTTGAATAAATAAACTTTGATGCAGTTATTTAAATCTAATATAAAATACTTTTTATATTATGTAAATAGTTACCTAATAAGTGAATTTTAATACAGTCACAATGTCTCAAAATGTTCAACATATACAATCACAACTAAATGGCTGCACTACAGTAATAATGATTTATTCTCTTGATTTGTCCTTAAGTTAAACTATATAATTCACAATCAGGGAGGGCATGTTTCAATTTAAATCAAGCATTTGAAGTTCAGAACAAAATTTTCTTATAAACTAAAATTTGTACTTACCATAGATAATTATAACATCACAGTTTCCAGTTTTACTCTTTAATTCTAAACAACTAATAAATTCATATGATGCATAGAATAACAAAATTAAAATAACTCAAGTTCCTTTTCATCTTTGTAATCACCAAGTTATCGTTTCTTTTTTCATATCTACAGTTAAGGTACCATGAGTTGTCTGTAAGTTTTTCTTACTGTGGTGACTTGTATGATGCTGGAAACTATGTTACTGGTATGTTTAATGCCAGCAAGTTCACCCAGAGTGAACAGGTTTCAGCAAACCTTCCAGATTAAAAACAGGCTACAAAGAAGGAATTGGCTACCGACTTCTGCTGAAGTAACTACTGAAACCTTATGACTTAGCATGGAAGCATGTTAGATACTGAAGGTCTAATGAATTGAAACAGAATTTTGTCAGAGATTGTGCCAGAGGTTGGGATCCTTAAAATAGAACCCAAAACCAAACTCATTGCTAGCTAGTCTATGCTGACTCATAACGACCCTGAGGACAGAGCAGAACTCCCCTGGTCAGTTTCCAAGACTGTAACTCTTTACCAGAGTAGACAGCCCAGTCTTTCTCAGTTGGAGTGGATGCTTGTTTCCAATTGCTGACCATGCTAATCTAAGCCCAATGTGATACCCTTATGCCAACAGGACTCCTCTTGGGTGGGCAGACACTCAAAATATGACTGAGTGAGAAAAAAAATGTAATTTGCTGATGAAATACAACTCAAAACGAAAAGAAACAGCTTCAAAAATCTACTAATAATTGGGACTTAGAATGTATTAAATTTGAAACTAGAAAATCTGGAAGTTGTCAAAAATGAAATGGAATGCATAAAGATCTATTATCCTAAGTGTTAATGATATAAAATACCCTGGTTTGGGCCAGTTTAAATTATCATATGACTTACTATGGTAGGAATGGCACAATGAAGAGGAATGGCATTACATTCATAGTCAAAGAGGACATTTCCAAATCTATCTTGAAATACATTGCTGTCTGGGATAGGATTATATCTATTCAACTTCAAGGAACTTCAATCAATACATAAAGTATTCAAATATATGTGCTAACCACCAAAACTAGTAAAGAAGAAATTGAGGAATTCTACTAATGTCTGCAGTTTGAAATTGAGCAAACATGCAATCAGATAAATTTATATGTATTGGCTATTTGAATGCTAAATATAGCAACAAAGAAGAAAGAACAGTGGTTAAAAAAATATGGTCTAATTGTGACAGAAATGAAGTATGGTGATAAAAATAAAGCTGAAAATTGTATGATAGAATTTTGCATTAATAATGACTTGTTCATAGTAAGTATCATTTTATCACACAAAATGTGACTGTATACATGAACTTCTACAGATTGAATACACAGAAATAAAATTGACTACATTTTTTGGGAAGAGGAAATATAGAAACTCGATATCAGCAGCTAAAGCCAGGCCAGAGGATGACTGCGGAAGCAGGTCATCAATTGCTCCTATATAAGTTTGGGCTGAAGCTGAAGGAAAGTAAACAAGTCCACAAGAGCCAAAATGCAATCTTGAGTCTATCCCATCTGAATCTAAAACATCTCAACAACAGATTTGAACCATTGAACACCAATTATAGAAGACCTGGTGAGTTGTGAGAGGACATCACGGCTATCATTCATGAAGAAAGTAAAAGGTCATTAAAATGAGAGAAAAGCAAGAAAAGATCACAGTTTCTGTCAGAAGAGATTCTAAAAGTTCTCTTAATCATGGAATAGCTAAGCAACATGGAAGAAATGATCAGTCAAGTATCTGTATAGAAAATTTCAAAGGGCAGCTTGAAATGACAAAAACAAATATTATAATGAGATGTTCAAGAAACCAGAATTAGACAACCAAAAGGATAGAATATGTTCAGAATACCTGAAATGGAAAGAACTGGGGGGGAAAACAAGCCTTGAGTTGTAATCTTGAAAGATTCTATGGGCAAAATATTGAACGATGCAGGAAGCATCCAAAGAAGATGGAAAGAATGCAAAAAGTCATTGTAGCAAAAATAACTAGTCAACGCTCCACCATTACAGTAGATAGTATATAAGCAATAACCTATGCTACACTAAAAAGAAGTTCGAACTGCACTGAAAGCATTAGCCAAAAACAAGTCTCCAGGAGTTTATGAAATGCCAATTGAAATATGTCAATAGCTGATGAGGCACTGGAAGCACTCACTCATCTATGCCAGGAAACTTGGGAGACAGCTACTTGGCCAACTGACTGGAAAATATCCATATTTATACCCATTCCAAAGAAAAGTGACACAATAGAATTCTCAAATTATAGAAAAATATCATTAATATTGCTGGGTAAAGTAGTGGTACATTGAAAAAGAGGAAGATCCCTTAATAAGATAGCTTGACATAGTGGCTGCAACAAATAAAATTTTTAAAAATGTGAAGATAGAGAAAGACTAGGCAGTGTTTTGTTATCTTGTGAAAAAGACTACTATGGATTATCATTGAGTCAATGGCACCTAAAACAACAACAAAAATCATTAATGTAAATTCAAGTAAATTTTTTCTGAAGATTATCCAACAAGAATTGCAGCAATAGATTGAAAGGATCTGGCACAGATTCAAAATATATATCAAAGAAAAAACTTAATGAGAGATGAAAAGGTCATTATATAATCATGAAAGCTTCAATTGAACAAAAATTATAATGATAATATATATGTGCCAAATGAAAGATCTTCAAAATGCATTAAAATATCTATTATAGAAGTAAAGACATAAATAGACTATAATATAATAATATTAGGAGACTTCAATACATCACTTTCAAGCAAATATCAATCTACTAGAAAGAAAATCAACAAAGAACTAAACAACAGAATTAAGCAACTTATTCTCTTAGATATACACAGTAAATTTCACACAACAAAAGTACATTTTACATTTTTTCCCTAGTGCACATGGAACTTACTCCAGATCAAAGCATATTCTAGGTCATAAAGCAAGTATCAATAATTTCAGAAACATTAAGATATAACAAACTATTTTTTTTAATTCTGTAAAATTAGAAATCAACCATCGGAGAATCAACTTCAAAAAGACAAATACATGAAAATTGAACAACACTTTACTTAAAAAAATTTGGCAATTATAGAAATAAAAAACACAATCAAAAAATAAAAACATTTTGAAACAAATGAGAACTAAAATACAACATATAGATATCTCTGGGAAACCGAAAAAGTCATACTCAGAGGATAGTTTAAGCAAGTGTAAACATCAAAAAGGCATAAAGAACTAAAATAAACACCGTAACACATCAACTACAATTACAACAAGATGTTGTAGGAAACATCAACAAGATAATAAGTTGGTTCTTCAAAAAGAGTAACAAAATGAATAAATCATTAGCAAACTTTACAAAGGAAAAGAACAAGAAAAAGCAAGTATGAATAATAAATGAAATCAGTGGCATTAAAACATAACCAAGTGAGATTTGAAAATATCATACAGTATTAAAAAATTATATTGAAAATCTAGAAGAAATGGATAAATTTCTAGAAATGCATTACTTACCCAATTAACAAACACTGATCTAGAATATTTTAGCAAGTTTATAATACAACAAGAAGAATTAGATCCAGTCATTAAAAAAATTAAAATAAAAACTTCAAATATCAAAGAGTCCAGGACTAGATGGTTTTGCTGGGGAATTCTACCGAGCATTTAGAGAAAAATTCACACCAATCTTACTGATGGCGTTATGAACAATTTCACAATATACCACCAAATTCATCTTATGAAATAAGTATTACCCTGATACTTAAGTCAGGCAAAGACATCGCCAGAAATGAAAATTATAAACCAATATTCTTGATGAATATAGATGCCAACATTTTCAACAAAAATGCTAAGAATTCAAAAAAACATAAAAAATGCATCATGATTAACTGGGATTCATAGTAGGTATGCAAGGAGGGTCTAACATTAGAAAAAAACAATCAATGAAATACACCACATAAACAAAACAAAGGATTAGAACCACTCAATTATATCAGTTGATGCAGAAAAAACATTTGATGAAATTCCACATCCATTCTTGATAAAACACTCTATAAAATAGGAATGGAAAGGAAATTCCTCAACATAATAAAGGCTATCTATGCAAAACCAATGGCTAGAATCTCAGTTAATGGATAGAAATGGAAAACATCCCCCTTTTTGATCAGGAACCAGACATCACTACTCTTATTTAATATTGTCCTGGAAGTCTTAGCCAGAGCAATAAGGCACCAAAAAGATATCAAAGTTATCCATACTGGCACAGAAGGTAAAATACTCCCTGTTTGCAGATTATATAATCCTATATATAGAAACCCCAAAGATTGAATTAAAAAATTACTGGACCCAATTGAAAAAATTAACAATGTAGGAGAATATAAGATCAACATACAGAAATCAGTTGGATTCTTGTATATTTGAAATACAGCAATAAAGAGACAGGTTGAGTTTGGCCACTGACACCTGTGGACTTGGTTTGGGAAAGGGGAGCGAAGGAGAAGACAAGAGCAGGTTGACTGGTCTAAGGTTCATCACCTAGCCTGAGGGGGCTAGGCTTGTTGAGTTGGTGAGAGCCCATGGCCTAAGGCAAGGCAACCAATGGGCACCCTGTAGAGGCTGAGTGAGGCAGCCCACATTGATTTGACCAGAACCCGACCAGCTGGAGACTTTTGAGCCTGTGAACTGGTGCATATTGTTGCTGACTTTATGGATGGCCTGTCCGGATTTGACTTTGCTTATGGATGCAGACTTCACAAGGTTCCAACTGGAATGAAGACTCTTCATGTTGAAAAATATGATTGTCTTCTCTGAGAACTGGGTTGATGTAAGTGGGCAGTATATAAATTGGGTACCCAAAATTGGGGGAGATAAAGGCATGAAGTGGTTGGTTTTGCATAGATAACCTTTATTATGTTGAGGAATTTCTATGAGTTCTCTTTAAATTCTTGATAAAGTCTCTTGATTTTTCATAAATGTATTTTTAAAAGATCCCAATTCTCTATTTTGTCTTCTATAGTGTGTGTGATTTTCATTATGTTCAGTTATGTATTTATGCCTTGTACTAGGGCCTATAAGTTTGTCCATAATTTTTTATTGATGGTCTTTAGGGTTCTAGAGTTTTTATTTCAGTATTTAATCCATCTTGAATTTGTTTTTGTACATGGTGAGAGGTAGGAACTGCGTTTCATAATTTTGCAGGTGGAGATCAAATTTTTCCATTTATTGAAAAGGCTATCTTTTCTTCATTTAATATGTTTTCGTTCCTCATCAAAGATCAGGTGTCTGTAAGTACTTGGCTACATTTCGGGGTTCTCAGTTCTAGGCCATCAGTCCTCATATATATCATTGTACCAATATCAAACTGCTTTGATTACCATGGCTATATGGTACATTTTAAGATGTGGAAATGAAAGGCCTTCTATTTAGTTTTGGTTTTTGATAATGTTTTGTTTATCTTGGGCTTATTTCATCTCCATATAAAGTTTGTGATTTTCCTATTCAGGAGGATGAGACATATTGTTCCTTTAATTTCCTTTATAATAATTACCAAAAGGTAAAATATCTATGAATAAATCTTACCAGAGAAACAAAAGACATAAAAGTAAACTATAAAACACTCTTATAACAGACTAAGAGACTTAAATAAATGGAAAAATATCTCATCCTCCTGAATAGGAAAATTAAATATAGTAAAAATGCCAATATTTCCAAAAACATTTTATAAATTCAATATAATTTTGATCGAAATCTCAGCACAATTCTTCAAAGTAATGGAAAAACTAATCACAAAATAGAGGATTGGGATCTTTTAAAAATACATTTATGAAAAATCAAGAGACTTTATCAAGAATTTAAAGAGAACTCATAGACTGGAAAAAATATTTAGCAATGATATATCAGATAAAAAGCAAAACATAATAACAAACTTATTTAATATATATGATGAGCAAATAATCAGTAAAGATGGGTAATATGACGATGAATATGTTATTAGGATTAGAGGAACGCTTATTAATAGCCTGTGATATGCAGGTGACCCAACTTCGCTTGTTGAAAGTGAAGATAATTCGAAGCACTTGCTGATGAAGATCAAGGCTTCCGTACAGGGTGAATGAAAAGAAAACCCAATGGGAACAGTAGGTAACAAACATCATTGTAAGCAGAGAAATAATTGAAGTTGTCAAGGATTTAATCTTGCTTGGATACATAATCAATGTTCAGGAAAGCAGCAGTAAAGAGATCATATGGCACATTATATTGGGTCAATCTGCTGCATAAGACTTCTTTAAAGTGTTGAAAAGCAAGGACTTTACCTTGGGAACTAAGGCTCAACTCATGGTATTTTCAATTGCCTCATATGCATGTGAAAGTTGGACTTTAAATAATGAAGAAAATGGATGCATTTGAACTGTGGTGTTGATAAAGATATTGAAAGTACACGAACTTCAAAAGAGCAAACAGATCTGTCTTGGAAGAAGTAAAACCAGAATGGTTCTTCAGAGGCATGGATTGGGAGACTTCATCTCATGTACTTTGGCCATTTTGTGAAATGAGACCAGTCCCTGGAAAGGGATAGTATGCTTGGTAAAGTAGAGAAGCAGACACACACACACACACACACACACACACACACACACACACACACACGAAGATTGGATGAGATGGATTGACAGGGGCTGCAACAATGGACTCAAACATAAGAATAATTGTGAGGATGGTGCTGGGCCAGGATGTTTTCTTCGGTTGTACATAGTATGGCTGTAAGTAACAATACTGAATCACGGGTACCTGACAACATCAACAACATATCAGATAAAGAGTTTAATTTCACAACTCTATAGAAAACTACAAAACTGTGAACTTCCCAAACTGACTACCCATGTGGGAAGACCTGATGGAGAAGCTCAATATCATCAGTTAAACCCCGATGGACTGTGGAACGGACCATGAATTGCTCATATTTAAGTTCAGGATAAAGCTGAAGAAAATTAAAACAAGTCCACAAGAGCCCAAATACAACCTTGCGTCTATCCCATATGAATTTCCAGAACATCTCAAGAACAGATTTGAAGCAGTGACCACTAATGCTAGAAGACCCGATGAGCTGTGGAAGGACATCAAGAGTATCATTTATGCAGAAAGTAAAGAGTCATTAAAAGACCAAAAAGGAAAGAAGATCACAGTGGATGTCAGAAGAGACTCTGAAACTTGCTATGAATAATAGACTAGCTAAAGCCAATGGAAGAAATGGTAAAGTCACGGAGCTGAATGGAAAATTTCAAAGGGCGACTTGAAAAGACAAAGCCAAGTATTGTGACAAACTGTGCAAGGAATTGGAAAACCAAAAGGGAAGAACGTGCTCAACATACCTGAACGTGAAAGAACTGTAGGAAAAATTCAAACGTCCAGTTACTATCTTGAAAGATTTAATGAGCACAATATTGAATGATGCTGGAAGGATCAAGAGAAAATAAAAAGAGCACAGAGTCACTGTAACAAAAAGAACTTGTCCACATCCTACCATTTCAGGAGATAGTACATGAGCAAGAAGCAAGGGTGCTGAAGGAAGAAGTTCAAACTGCACTGAATGTATTAGCCAAAAACAAGGCTCCAGGAATTGATGGAATATGCCTGGAAATATTTCAGAAAGCTGAAGAAGCACTGGAAGCACTCACTCGTCCATATCAGGAAATTTGGAAGACAGCGTCTTGGCCAATTGCCCGGAAGAGATCCATACCTGCATCCATTCCAAAGAAAGGTGACTCAACACAGTCCTCATTGGTGTTGCATGCAAGTATAATCTGCAGCACACAACCTCTTTGGAATATGGAAGAGGAAGGCTGTGTCTTTGAGGACTAAGGTGCACCTGACCCAAACCATGGTATTCTCCATGGCGTCATATGCATGTGAAAATTGGACATTGAATAAGGAAGACCATAGAATAAGGTGACCAGACATCCTGCTTTTGGCGGGACAGTCCTGATTTTTAACAATTTTTCCTGCATCCCGCGGCGTTTTAAAAAAGTCCTGATTTTTGGAAAGAATGCACGAGAAGCTAGGGTATACAGTTTTCGGCTGCCATTTGGCTATTTCGCCAGGATAGGAGTTTTATCAATGGTGTCCCACTTTACCAATGTTAAAATCTGGTCACCTTACCATAGAAGAATTGATGAATTTGAATTGCTATGCTGGAAATTATATTGAAAGTATCACGAACTGCTAAAAAGACAAACCAATCTGTCTTGGGAGAAGCAAAGCCAGAGTGCTCCTTCGAGATAAGGATGACAAGCGTTTCCCTTACATAATTTGGGCATATTGACAGGAGCGGCTAGTGCCTGGAGACGGAACTCATATTTGGTAAGCTAGAAGGGCAGTGGAAAAGGTGGAAGGCCCTTGAGGAGATGAACTGACATGGCAGCTGTATCAGTGGGCTCAGGACCAATTGGGAGAATGGCATAGGACCATGTATGCTTTGTTCTGTCGCTATGGGCCGGTGCCAACTCCATGGCGCCTAACAACTGCATAACAACATATTGCTTAACACAGTGACAATCAATTGAAAATTGCTGCTGTCATTTTGCGTGCATCAATATTTAAACTATTATTAATACATTTCTTAATTTACTAAAATAGATTTTTAGCTATTTGAGGATAGAGACAGTATACATATATATTGCATTTTGCAAAGAAGTATTTGTTTAAGAGGATACAAAAAAAACTAGTAATGGAAAGATTGATGAATCTGATCGCTTAAAATGAAAGCAAATTTTATGATGGAAAATAAAATGAAATAATTGGCAGACAAGAACCTATTTTCAAACCACATCTTAAAAACCAGTAAGAAAAATAGACAGTCGGGCCTCAAAAGAAAGTGAAAAGGATGTGAAGAGGCAGTACAAATTTGCTTGTGTTAGGCGCCATCAAGTCCTTTCCAGCTCACAGTGAGCTGGTGCACAGCACACGGAAACTCTCTTTGGTCCTTTTCCATGCTTACAATTGTTCTTGTGTCTGAGCCCATTACTGCACCCACTGTGTCAATCCATCTTGTTTTTTGATGCTCCTCTACTTTCCCAAAGATGATGTCCTCTTTTGCTGGCCATCTAGTTGGCCAACCATGATGCCCTTCTCCAGGGACTGTTCTCTTCTGAAGACTTATCCAAAGTATGCAAGACAAAGTCTCGCCATCCTTGCCTCTAAGGTACACTTTGGCAATACATCTTCCAGGACAGTTTGGTTTGTCCTTTTTGCAGCTTATGACACTTGCAACAGTCTTCGCCAGCACTGCAATTCAGACTCGTTGATTTATCTTTGGTCTTATTTAAGGTCCAACTGTTGCATGCATATGAGGCAATTGAAAATACGATGACTTGAGTCAGACCCACCTTAGTCCTCCTAGTAACATCCTTGCTTTTCAGTACCTTAAAGAGGCCTTGTGTCGCAGAGAGGCAATATTTTTAACCTTTCTACCACAGGGTGTATTTTTGCTTACAAACTACTGAATTAATATTCATTAAATGAGTGAATGAATAAATAACTGAGTTTCAGAAAAATTAAGCACCAAATTGTAAAATAACAAGACTTCACATTTCACCCACTTTTTTCATGTAAAAACCAGATTAGTCACTTGATGCCTATTTCTAGATGAAATACAAATTTCTCTAAGAGGCTAAATTTTAGAATTTGTTACTGATTTTTTTCTGTTACCCTTCTGGTGGCATACTGAAGTATGATATCAAGTTTCATTTCTCAGAGCCTTTTTTAAAATCAGGATGTATGTTTAGGGGCTTCCTGGGGTGCTGTGAAGAGTCTAACCTAAAGAATTTTGTATTCCAATCCTGATCAAAACACGTACAAATTTGGAAGGAAAATAAAGTTCAGGTACCCACAACAGATTCAAGGCTCTGAGTTTGTTGAACCATGAACTGTTGAAAGAGCAAGCTCTTTGTACAGAAAAATTTGCTGCAAAGCTATTGTTGATATATAGATAGATAGATAGATAGATAGATAGATAGATAGATAGATAGATAGATAGATAGATAGATAGATATCTTTTCTACCTTTGCATGCCACCCCCACCCCCCTACTTTTGGAACACCAGGAGCTGACTAACTAATGACCCAATTGGACAGATGTGAGGGAAATTCTGTGTAACATTTAGATAGTTAGTGTTTCCAGTGACTTAAACATTAAGTCTGAGCATTTTTGTCTTTTATGAAACAGTTTTCTTTATCCTAACATGCCTTCCCCCATGACCCTGTCATTCCTACACCTCACAAGAGAATTTCCTAGTTTCGGTGATGTAATTTAGGCATGCCCCTTATTTTCTAAAGACTTGTATTTGGGGACTTCCTTATGCCACCCACTGGGGCCAAGCAGGGAATTCGGGGCTGAAGATTTGACCCCTATGAGGGAAGCCACATGTAATGTCTCCAAGGATCCTGTTTCTTCACTCAATCTGGGAATGGAATTAAACCCCACAATTACCTTGTCAAGCAAGATAACATAAACACAAACCCCCAAAGCCAGACTACTTTTCCACCCTGCATTTATATAGAGTCCAATTGTTCTGTGTTAGGCAGTTATCTGTGTTGCCACTCTAATAATTATGACAATATATTTTTGCCTTTTAAAAAAATGTAAAGTGTAATTTTTCATTCACTAAAATTCCTAGATCTTGAATGTTACAAATGCAAGAAGATTTTATTCTTTTCTTTTTAAAATCGGCTTTATTGACGTATACCCATTCCCATCAAGCAGATTGCAACACATAGTGAGCTGAACAATTGAGTAGATGTGGCCCCTCAGAGTAAAACAGTCCCATAGGGTGTCCAATTCAATACTGATTTGACAGTAATAACAGTGGTTAGTGCACAAGCAAGCTTTATGACAGTCAGCGGCCACCTCTTTCTTCCGCAGCATTACTGGTGGGTTCCAATTGCCAACCTTTGGTCAGTTGCCCAGCACTTCACCACTAGGACGACAAGCTCCTACACTGAAATACAATTAGCATAAAATAAAATCCAACAAGTTAAAATGCATCTGTCACTGCGTTTTGGCAAATGAACCCACAGTGCTATAACCATCACTGTAATAATGCAGCAGACCATCTGCATCACCTCGAGGAGTGCTGACACGCCTTTTGTATTCAATTCCCTCGTTGTCAACCCAGGAGTTTGGTAACCACTGGTTTGTTTTTGGTCACTACAGGTTTATGTGTTCTAGACATTAACATCCATGGAATCATGTAGACTATGGTCTTTTGTATCTGATTGTTTTAATCAGCACATGCTTTGGAGAGTCACCCACGTTTTCGCATCATCGTGTCTTTCTTGGTATGTGATGCCATTGTTTTCTCTTGAGTAGGTACCCGAGCATCATACTTATGGGCCATGTGGTAATTAAATGTTTAAATTTCTAGAAAAAGAATCAAAGTCCCCTTGTATATGAGAATTCAAGCTGCTCCACCACATCCTCACCATCACTTGGTGGTGCCTGCCTTGTTGATTTTAGCTACTAGAGTCCCATATACACTCGTTTATAAGCCAAGTTTTTCCAGCACATTAAAAAAAATATATTAAATCATTTTATTGGGGGGTTTAAAACTTGTATCACAAGCCACACATACATCCATTGTGTCGAGCACTTTTGTACATTTGTTTCCCTCATCATTCTCAAAACATCTGCTTTCTTCTTGAACCTCTGGTACTCACTCCTCATTTTCCCCCTCCCTCCCTGTTCTCCCCTACCCAATGAAACCTTGATAATTTATAAATTATTATTTTGTCATGTCTTACATCATGCGATGTCCCCCTTCACCCACTTCTCCGCTGTCCGTCCCCCAGGGAGGAAGTTATACGTAGATACTTGTAATCAGTTTCCCCTTACTATCCCATCCTCCTGGTATCGCCACTCTCACCACTGGTCCTAAAGGGATCATATGTCCTAGATTCCCTGTTTCCAGTTCCTATTTGTACAGTGTACATCCTCTGATCCAGCCAGATTTGTAAGGTAGAATTGGCATCATGATAGTGGGGTTGGGGTGGCGTGGGGTTGGGGAGGAAGCATTTAAGAACTAGGGGAAAGTTGTATGTTTCATCGGTGGTACACTGCACACTGACTGGCTCATCTCCTCCCAGTGACCCTTCTGCAAGGGGGTGTCCAGTTGTCCACTCCTCACTTCCCCTCATTCATAATGCTATGATTTTTTTGGTCTTTGATGCCTGATACCTGATCCCTTCAATGCCTCATGATTTCACAGGCTGGTGTGCTTCTTCCATGTGGGCTTTGTAGTTTCTCAGTTAGATGGCCGCTTGTTTACCTTCAAGCCTTTAAGACCCCAGATGCTATGTCTTTTGATAGTCGGGCACAATCAGCTTTCTTCACCACATTTGCTTAATCAGCACATTTTAAATGCAGTTTTTGGGGTAAAATTAGGTGCTTCGGCTGATAATCAGGCTTATATTTGAATATATACCATAAATGTGGAGTATCATCTTATGGTTTTAATTTATATTTCCCTAATACTAAATGATCACAAACATCACTTCATGTAATTTTTTTAACATTCACATATTTATCTTGGTAGACATCTATTCAAATTCCTTGCCCATTATTTAATTGTGTTTTTTGTCTTTTATTGTTGAACTTTGCATGTGAGTTAGTTAATTGTGCCAGCCTGGCCGATAATCACATGTGGTGCTGGTTGAAAGGCGGAGGGATAAATGGGTGGTGAAGCCTCGCCTTTCTA
>NW_022111366.1:3827893-3842218 GCF_000313985.2 Echinops telfairi
ATGTTTTCGTGATGCACATTTTCTTTGCATAAAACTCTCTCTTATACGTGAGTTGCTGTGGATTTGTTTCTCCAAAGTACCTAGACTAATACAGCATGTTTGTATGTTAGATTTTCCCAGTGTCATATGCTATTTGAGTTCTTGACTGCTGCTTCCATGAATAGTGATCAGGGATCCAAATGAAATGAAATCCTTGACAATTGCAATAGTTTCTCCATTTGTTATGATGTTGTCTATTTGGCCTGTTGTGAGGATTCTTGTTCCCTTTATATAAAGTTGTAATTGATAATGAAGGTATACAGTCATCAACAAGTCCTCCTCGATTTCAGCAAGCAGTGCTAATGAGACTTCTTCAAATTCTGATGCCACCTTCTTCTCCCCTTAGTCCAGCTTTTCCGATTATTTGCTTAGCATCTATATTGAATATATATGGTGAAAGAATACACTCTCATGCTGATTTTAAATCATTCAGTATCACAACCTCCTCTTGGTCTATGTACAAATTGGGCATACCACAAAGTGTTCTGGAATTCCCATTCTTCTCAATGCTATCCATAGTTTTTTATGATCCACACAGTCAAATACCTCCTTTGCATAGTCAATAAAACACAAGTAAACACTTTTCTGGTTTCCCGGGCATCCAACCCAGATCTATTTGACATCATCAATGATATCCCGTGTGCCACGTCCTCTGTTGAAGAAGCTGTCATGATTAATGTTCTTTTTATACTAAGGTGTCTTTATTTAATCCTACAAGTACTTTACTTTTAGCCCCTATGTTGAGATCACGACCTATTTTGAGCTGATTTAAAAAACATGTAGTACAAAGTAAAGGTCTAGTTGTATGTCTTATATGAAGGAAATCAAATTATTTCAACACTGGCCTGGGAAACTCAGCAAACTTTTGTTGCCGTTCAGTGGGCTGTTGCCATACATCTTATTGGATGTGGACGCCAACCTTGAAGAGCGCCCCGTCCCAACCTGTAGAGTCTGCCTCCCTTAGTGCTCAGGTACACTTTAGGATTCGCTTCACTTCTTCTATCAAGTCAGCCCACTGCCTTCAAGACTCATAAAGACCCTACGTGGGGGATAATACATGGACTTATATTTTCAGAACATTTGGAAATATAGTATATTTTAAAAATATAAATCTCTTTCCCCTGTTCTGGTTCTTTAAATTGCAATTACATTAAACTGCATACTTTTCTTCACAAGTCACCAAGGCTGTGTTCATTGTTCTTTTTTTGCGGGGGGAGGGGGTTGTGGGGTGTGGGGGGTGTATCAGGCTACAGTGTGCCTAGTTTCCGTTAACAACATCTTTAATTTCACTAATATTCTTTTGCAGCATCTTATCTAATATAAAACCCATACAATAATTTTTCATTTCAGATTATAGTCTTGAAATTTTCATATGGTTCTCTTTCTTGGTTTCCATTCTTTAGTGGGATTCTTATTTGTTTCTTATATATGATCAAGTTTTAAAAACATTGGCATATTTATGATCCTCAAATCCATTGCCATATAATTGATTCCAACTCCTAGAGAAATTTCAGGACAGAGTAGAACTTCCCAGAGGGTTTCCAATGTTGTAAAACTTTACAGAATCAGACCTCCACACCTTTTGCCCATGACGAGGCTAGTGGGATCCAACAGTTAACTTTAGATAATAGTCAAACAACTGCTTTATCACTGTATCATCAGGGCTTATATTATATTGATGATAGCTTTAAGATCCTTGTATGCTAATTTCATTGATGATTCTTCCTCTTATGATTATTTTTTACTATTAGTTGATCTCCTAGTTTGGGGTCCCAATGTGATGTTTTTTGCATGCCTAGTGATTTTTTTAAATGTTAAGAAATGCTAGAGACAGTGCTGTTAGTTATTATTTATAATAGATGATATTGTCTTCCTTAATAGGGTGTTGAGTTTTATTCTAGCAAAACTGGAACTGTTTGGGGATTAGCTTGATACTTTGAAGGATTATGTTTAAGCTTGTTAGGGCTGTTCTGAGTAGCCTTTCCTCTAGGGCTATATTAGTTTGCCTTCTAATTTCTCTACCAAATGTTCAGAGTTTGAAGCAAAGTTCACGCTGGTTGCTCAGACCGTTCATATCTCTGAGTCCTGGTGGAGCTCTGCTAGGTATGCAGTCATAGTTCGTCATCAGATTTTCCCTAACTTCTTCTTCTGCAAGCCTATGGCTTCTCACTCTGGGCACGCACAGCTTAGCTTCAGCCAACACTCCAGGAGGCTCCCGTCTAGCAATATGGAGTTTTGTCGGCCTCCACCCCCACCCCCAGGGCCTTTCCTCTTTTTGTAGTTTGACCCCCAAGATCCAGCTGCCTCAGTATCCCCACACTCTGATCTCTATCTCCTCAGCAAACTGTTCAGTGCTCAGGCTCCCTCTGTAAAAGCCCTCCGTGTAAAAATCGTCATGATCATAGAACTTGTCACCCTTTGTTCCCACTTCTTAGAGGTCTGCACCGTTTTTCAGAGGCAGTTTTGTACTACCCAGCTGTCCATTGTTGTTCTGAAAACTTCTTATTCATGATTTCTCTCAGCTTTATAGAGACTTGTGTCAGGAAGTTTAGTCTGGTACCATTTACTCCATTATGCGCATCAGTGAAAAATTAGAGTGTCGTTTAAGCCTCTGAAAGGTGTGACTAGAGTAGCCGGACTCTGGAGGCGTGGCTTTTCTGTGGCCGCCAATGAACGCTTCAGGCATGCAGCAACGTTTTCTTGCCACTCTGGTTGGGACGGCTGTGACTCCCCAGCACTATGTGCATTCTGGAATGTCTATTAAGTATTTTGCTCCCACAGGTTCCAAGGATTTGTCGTACCCATGCTAGTTCCAGATGTATGGAGATTCACATGTAGATTTATGGTGTAACTTCTCCATACACTGTCCTCTTGCCTTGCACTTTATCTCACAAACTTAGCTGACCTGCAAACCCCTTAAGGAGCCCTGGTGGCACTGTGGGTTAGCGGGTGGGGTGCTAGCTGCAAATCTGGTAGTTCAAATCTACTAGCTTCTCCTCTGTAGAAAGATGAGGTTGTCTACTTCCAGAAAGATTTATAGTCTCAGAAACCTACTTATGGTTGCAATGAATCAGAAACTACTTGATGGCAATGGATGGGGTACCCCTGATCTTGGCTTCTCGGCTCAGCAAGACTACGGTGTTCTGTTTGAGCCCCACTTGAATGACTGCAGGTTCATGAGTTTTATCTTTTTTTTGTAGAACTCGAGTCCTCACACTACCTTCCTCTAAATTCTGAGAAAAGTTGTTTTATACTTATATTTTATATTGAGTTTTAAACTTTGTATATTTTTTAAGTTTCAGAATTGTTTATATCTAGAATTTCAGTTACATTTTCTGTAATGATAATGAACATTGAAATCTAGTACAAGATATCTAAAAATATATATACCTGGCTATCTCAAAAAAGCTTTTTTTTTAAAAAAAATGAATTTCGGGATACTTTATTGTGTGGATGCGGAACCTGCACATGGGCCAAGAGGTAGTGGTTTGAACGGAACAAAAGAATACCAAGTGGCTTAAAATCAGGACGGTGTGCATCAGAGCCGTTTCATTTTACCATCTTAAGTCAATCTATATGCTGAGCAAATAATCAAGAGAAGCTGGATATATGAAGAAGAACTAAGCATCAGGATTGGAGGAAGGTTTACTGACAACCAGCCTTATGCAAGTGACACAAACTTGCTTGCTGCAATTCAGGAGGACTTGAAATACTTGTTGAAAAAGATCAAAGACTGTAAACTTCACCATGGATTACAACTCAATTCAAAGGAGACTAAAATTCTCACAACTGGACTGATGAGTTACATCATGATTAACAGGAAGAAATGATTGACGTTGTCAAGGATTTCAGTTTGCTTGGATCCACAAACAATGCTCATGGAAGCAGCAGTCCGGCGATCTAATGGTGTATTGCAAGGGGGCAAATCTGCTGCGTAAGACCTCTTTAAAGCATTGAAGAGTAAGTACATCATTTTAAGGACTAAGGTCTACCTGATCCAAGCCATGATATTTTCTTTTCTTTTCTTTTAAGCCATGATATTTTCATTCGCTCAATGTACATGTGAACTGTAGACAACTAATGAAGAAGGCCAAAAAAGAATTCATACATTTGAATTACGTGTTAGCTAAAAATATTGAAAGTACCTAGGACTGCAGGAAGAAATGACATCTCTGTCTTGCAAGAGGCAAAGCCAGAATGCTCCTTAGCAGTGAGGGTGACAAAGACATTGTCTCATGTACTGTGGACATGTTATCAGCAGAGGACAATCCTTGAAAAGGACATAATGCTTGGGGAAGTAGAATGTTAGTGAAAAAGAGAAAAATCCTCAAGGGTTTTTTGAAATAGTGGCTGCTTTAATATAGCCCGTTGTTACACAGGGCCAGTGTGGTAGATAAGGATAATGTGAACTAGACCCTCCTGGCCTTCAAACTTCAGTGTGTCTAGGAATTACTAGTGTTACTGGAATTCAGGTTCTTGTCTTACCAAGATAAATATTTACTTTTGGAAGAGAGGCATCACATGAGAATTTTATTTAGAAACTACTAGGAAGGAAGAAGAAATCCTTACCAGCCTTCATGGCAAGTCTTGTCCCATAAATGCCCCACATTTTACAGAATTCCGGCATGCAGATTCTTCCACTGGGAACTTCCACTGGGGTGGGGAGCCAGGGGTTCTGGGAAATGTAGTCCCAAGATGTTGTCATGGATTCCACACACGATTCTATAAATATTTACCTTTGTTCCTTGGTTCTATGTCAACTAGGGATATATATTTAAAATATAAAATCCTAGTCATCTGCTCTAGAGATTCCTAATCTGTCACATTTCAGGTGCAGACCAGAAATCAGAATTTTTAGCCAGCAGGTAGAGATGATTCTGATGCAGGAAATCTTCAGATTTTACTCTAAAAATACCACTCTAGACCAGAACTTTCTGAAAGGTTATAAATATTTAATATTTGTGCTCTTCAGAAAGGTAGCCATCATCCATACAAGACTATTGAGCAACTGAAACATGCTGCCACTAAGGAAATGCATTTTGAAATTTAATTTAATATTGATGAATTGATCTGTAACTTAAATGACCACATGTGGATAGTGATTCTATATTATATAGCATAGCTGCAAGCTGTAGGCTTCAAAAGGACAAATACTTGGGCCACAGGCAATACTTTGTATCCTGAACAATAACAAAGTACCTAAAAGAGTAAAAAGATTATGGATCCTCAGAAATCCCATTTGTGATTTCATTTCACAGTAATATTTAATACCTATAGCATTCTTAGAGCCAATTATCTTCATAATCTCCGCTCCCCCTCCCCACCTGCAGGTGCTTATGAATTCTTTATAGCATTCTTTCTCTGAGACAGCTTAGTCAGAAGAATTCTTTTCCAGATGTGATTCTCACTGGCCTACAGCTCACTGTTTTGTAAAGGAGCAGGGGCTGATTTTATTTACTATATTCTTCCCTTCTGCGGTCCCAAGTCACTTGGCATCACCACCACTTCTAGGACTGTGAGTTTTGACTGTTCTTGTGGAGGTTCAAAAGTGGCTTCACTCATTGGACATGAATTGTTCATGTTTCAAAACAGATGAGTCAAATTCTCTACCAAATTCCCTGGTATGAATGGTATTCCTGCCTACCATTACTTCTGGAGTGAGAAGTAACATCTTTGGATTACTAGACCAAATGCCCAAACCAAATCCACTGCCATTGAATCGAGTCACAGTGACTCTACGGCACAGCATAGAATGTCCCTGTGAGTTCCCTAGGTGAAAGCCTGGCCTTTCTCCCTCAGAGCAACCAGTGGTTTGGAACCATTGACCTTGCAGTTAGAAGCCATAAGCATAACCCACTCCTCCACCAGGGCTCCTGGATTACTAAACAGGTCATGATAATCATTCAGATAGCTCTTCAAACCTACCCATTTCACTATAATAATGAGCTGTAGAAGCAATCATTAGCAGTGTTAGCATTTACTCTGATTCTACCCTTGTCAATGGCCCTAACAAAATCAGATCTGAAAACTTTCCAGTGACCCTGGAAGATTGTAGCACTAGCATTATGTCATAGAAAGCTGTTCGAGGCTTACGGAAGTGTTTCTCTCTAAAATCTAATGTATTTGGTATTATTTTGAATGGTTTATTGATGAATGATTGCTGGAAACCCCATTGGGTATAATTAGTACTTTTCATAGGCTTAGGTATTTTTGGATCAGATGTGTCATCTTAATTTCTGTTGGATTTTCCAAATATCTGATTTAGTTCATTTTATTTTCATTCACATTTTTTTAAAAACCTGATTTATAGTCATGATCTCTTGTCTCAATTCTCTATTTTATTGATTCCAGAATTCTACTGAAAGAATAACTTGACTCACATTTTCCAATCCTAAATGGCACCTTGAAATGAGAAATTAATTCCCTTAACATTTTCATAATTATAGAAATAAATTAGAGGTAAAGATTCCACCTCTTTTCTGACAGCCAGAATACAAGCTACCCAAGATGTAGTTGTCTCTGATGTCAGTACTCTTTACACATATTGATACCTAGCCAAATGGCCACTTCAATCTAATCCCTTATCATAGAAATGTCTTTCTTAGTGGAAAAAAATTAGGCTGTGTTCAACTTTTGTTCATAGTATGAAACTCTTCCCTACTGTGAGGTGTGTTTAATATAACATATTTTTCCATGGATCAATCAATTTCCTAACCCAGAAAATGCACGCCACTCTGGGAATAACTGTAGAGAATAAGGGATTCGCACCCCACGGATTCCTACAGGATTAGGATTTTTGCTTTGCCTTACACTTTGCAAATGTGTGCATGATTAAGTCTGATCAGAAAAAAGTTCAACTGTCCACTGGGGAGTTTTTTATTCCCAGTGTCCCCCATCTTCAGACAAAAGGTTGCAGAAAGTCTACATTTCAAACTGTGCTCTCCTTGGCCGTGAAATCTTTCTCCATGGTTGAGTGATTTTAAGAAAACCTCTTACACAGGCTTCGCTTGTTGTCTCAACCTCAGCAAGATCTTAAGCCAGCGCCCATCCCATAAGGTTAGCTCTTGCTTTGCAATGAATTTAGGCCATTAGATATTCTAATAAGGACCCAACTTGTACTTTCCTATTAGGATTGATTTGGCTGCCTTGCAACATCAGTATTCTGCTGACTCCTATCTGTTCCCTAGGCTGCAGCGCCAAACTCATCCATCATCACAGACAGGCACTTGGAAACCACCTCTTGCTGTTGCTTCCGCCTATCAAAGACTGAGTCAACTCCAGCCCAGTGACTCCTAGACTAGCCTGCCCTGGGGGCTCCTTCACACTCCGCCTCAGAAGTCCCTCTCCAGGTCTCTGCCCTTGCCTTTGGGAGTGGAGTTTTGTGCCCAGTACCAACACAGCTGAGCCCTTGAAAGCACAGCAAATGGAACACATGACTCTCTTTAATTCTCCCCCTGATCGTCTGCTGAAAGGAAGCTTTGCGGAGGCATTACACGCGGCAGAACCTGGAGCGGTTCCTGTCGCAGCTCCTACCCAAAATAGCAAGGGGTGAAATATAACCTGCGCACTGTTGTCAAAAACAAGTGTGAGCATTGCACTTCATGCTTGGCAGCCACCCCATCTGCAAGTGTGGGTTGTGGGGTCACCCCAAGGCCCAGTGAGGGATTTCAAAACTGGGTGTGTCCTGGCTTTCTGCTCTAAAGCCCTCTTGCTTGCCGACAGGGTGCTACAGGTGAGCAAGGAGCGGTTCCAAGTGTGCATTTAAGAGTCTCCAGGAGAAGATTCAAGGAGGAGAAGAAGGAGGAGGAGGAAGAATCACATACACTCGGGGAGTCACTATTTTTATATGATGGGATGTGCGACTACATATAATATGGTTGGGTTTTTTTTTTTGGGGGGGGTAGTTGTTATAGTCCACGTATAAAAGAGAACATAATAATAAAACCAAGTAAGTTTTTAACTTTTTTAAAGAGAAGGGTTACAGCCTTAATAACCCTCCAGATCCCTTGCCCATTAGATCTAAAAACTGATCTGAGTGGTTCTAACAGAAGGAAAAGCAAAATTGAAACTGACTTCCATTCTTTTCTGACACACAAGCTAGTTTCAAACAAACGAGCAAAAGAAAGTCTCCTATAGATCTTAGAGAAACTCACAGACACGTATAGTTTTCTGCACCACAGTTCTGCCTACTGGGTGCACCCCCTCCCCCCAAAGACCCCTCTGCCCGGGCATGAATGGCTGCCTTATACACACCTTGTTTGTGTGACCAGGCTCTCAGAGGAAGAGTTTGGACCTGCAGACAACTGCACATATTACCCAGAGGCCACCTGCCAAAGGTAGAGTCAGCTACGAAATACTGTACACCCAAATGGGGAGCACATGATTCAGATGAAGGCATCCAATCAAAGACGTAATAGACATCTTGGGCAGCAAGTTTCCTGGTGCTCAAAGCACTCAACCTCTGACTGGTAGAGCTCTGGATGAGGACATTGTACAGACGGTTCAAAGCTTACGTGAGTCATGTCAAAATATTATTTTTAAGGACTCTCCCAATTCTAGGATTACACTGTCTATAAATTCTCTAATCAACAGCACATACTAAGTTGCTGGGCAAAGACATGTGATATTTGCAAAGGTGAGCATCAAACCATTTACAAGTGTAGACCCCGTGTATAGTCATCCTTGGGGCTTCAAACAAATGGATGGATAATAGAACCCAAGCAAAGAAGCCATTGCTGGGTCTTTGTTGCACATTTAGGTGCCATTGAGTCAGATTCAACATAACAGAACGGAACACTGCACGGTCCTGAAAGCCGTTTGTTCCCGTCACTGTTCCGATGCCCGAGCCCATTGGTGCAGCCACAGTGTCCATCCGTCTTGTGCAGGACTTTTCTCTTATTTGCCTCCCCTCCACTTTACCCAACATGGTGTTTGGTCCCCAGGGACTGGTCTCTTCTGAAAATCTGTCCAAAGTATGTAAGATGACGTCTTGCCATCCTTGCCTCTAAGGAGCACTTGGGCCTTGTTTCGTCCAATGCAGATCGATTTGTCCTTTCAGTATTCCGTGGTACTGTCAATATTCTTCTCTGGCACCACAATTCAAATGCGTCTATTCTTCTACAGTCTTCGTCTTCAATGTCCAGTTTTCACATGCATATGATGCTGAGGAAAACATCACGGCTTGGGTCAGGCACACCTTAGTGCTCAAAGTAACATCCTTGTTCTGCAATAGTCTAAAGAGGTCTTGTGCAGCAGATTTACCTAGTGCAATACATCTTTTGATCTCTTAACTGCTGTTTCCATGAGCATTGATTTCGGATCCAAGTAAGACAAAATCCTTGACCACCTCAACCTTTTCTCCATTTATCATTCATTGGTCCAGTTGTGAAGATTTTGGTCTTCTTTACATTGAGTTGTAATCCATACTGAAGGCTACCATCCTTACTCTTCATCAGCAAGTGCTTCAAGTCTAAGGTGACCAGACGTCCCGCTTTTGGTGGGACAGTCCCAATTTTTGGCCTTTTAAAAAAGTCCCGAGTTTTGGAAAGAATGCACAACATGCTAGGGAACGGTCTATTTGGTCCATATAGACCACATTTTAAATCAATAACACCCCCCGCCCCGTCCCCCGCCCCCAGTCAATGGTGTCCCACTTTAAATCTGGTCACCTTATTCAAGTCCTTACTTACAGCAAGCAAGGCTGTGTCATCTGCATATAGCAGATTGTTAATAAGCCTTCCTCCAATTGGATGCCACATTCCTCTTATAATCCACCTTCTCTGGTGGTTTGCTCAGCATGCAGATTAAACACGTGTAGTGAGAGGATACAGCCCTGATGCACACCTTTCCTGATTGTAAAACATGCAGTACAACAAACTGACAGACAAATGGTAGTCCTTTTACATAAATGAACGTTTTGTGTACAAAGGTTCATATACACACAAGCTAGCACATTACAGTTTACATGATTTGATAATACCATAACACTACAAGTAAAAAAAGGTCAATTTCATCGCCATTTTTTTCTTCTTCATTTGGCTGAACTGAATCATTGAAGACAAACCCCAAACAAGCCAATCGTCATCCATTTGACTCTGACTTACGATGTTCCCGTGCGTGTCTGAGGAGAACTGTAACTCACAGGGTTGTACTGGACTGATTTTTCAGGAGAAAAACACCGGTTTGTCCTCCAAGATGTCTCTGCGTGAACTAGAACAATTCGCCTTTTGGTTAGCAGTGATATATGTCAAATGTTTGCCCCACCCTGGGACTCTGACGACCCCGGTAAAATGATCATGGAAGAACATAAGGGAACATGCAGGTGAAAGCTGTGAAACCCAGTTGTGCCAGGGATGAAATGCTCACCGCTTCTATCTAGACAGTTTCACCTCATGGTAACCCTATAGGTAACCCTATAGGACAGAGTACAACTGCCTTCATCCAAATATTCTGAGATCATACATCTTCATCCGAACAGACACCCTCTTCTTTCTCCTTTGGAGTGGCGGATGAGTTTGAAGTGCCGTCTTTGAGATTAACAGTCCAGCACTTAAAAATGTTGGGACACCAAGCCTCCACGGGGCATAGAATAGTATGCTTTGTTTCTCAGAAATAACACTGTACTTGTGAGACCGTTATAGGAGAAGAAAACAGCGTTGAAAGTAGAAACACCAGGGTAAAGTTGCCTCATGGATACAAGCTCTACCCTATTCCAGCCCGTGAACGTATATATTTCTGCAAGTTATCAAGTGATTTAATGCCCTGTCCCCTCAATTTACTCACTGACTTTAACCCAGATCACTCACACAAGTACAGATCAATGAGGGAGTATCCACTCCTTTCTTACTGGGAGAAGGAAACAGAGGAAGGGTATGGGACGATGCAGAAGGAGGAGCAAATACAAACAGCTGACCCAGTTGCAGGATTCCTAGTACGATCTCATTGGGAAAACCAAAGAATGCACCAGGATGGTCCATACTCACCTGGAAAATGACTAGGGAAACAAGACAAGTCAGGATGAATGCGATAAACACCCTAGTAGGCTGTGCTTGGTCTCCAAAATGGAGTTTACTCTGACCCTAGCAGCCCTGTAGGACAGAGCAGAATGTTCCCTGTGGGTTTTCAGGGCTGCAAATCATTATGGGAGCAGACACCTCATCTGTCTACCACAGAGAGGCTGGTGTGAGTATGGAAATGACCCAGGTGAGCCTTTTGAGAAGAACTGCGTACTTTAGTAAAATTGCCAGAGCCTTAATTGCAATAGAAAAGAGTAAAGATATGGGGGAAGGATGACAATGAAGGAAGAAGGTAAGGGGCAGAGAGAAGAGAGCATAGCAGGGTGGACTCCATAAAGGGATCAAGATCAAGAAGGGAGCGATTGCTGGGAACTAGGTACTGTGGTCTACCCCAGTGAGACATAGTACCTCACACAGCTAAACAAAGCCAAACTCCTGCCTTCACGTTGATTCTTAGTCATAGCAACTGTACAAGACAGAGTAGAAGTGCTCTTGTGGGTTTCTGAGGCGCGAATCTTTATCAGAGCAGAAAGCCTCATCTTTCTCCCACGTAGCATGCAGTGGGTTTGAACTGTTAACTTTGTGGTTAGCAGCCCAGTGTGCAACCCACTACATCATCAGAGCTCCTTCTTCAATTTGGTGTAGATGGCAAACTTGAAGCATAGTGTTTTAATAATTTTGCTTCGGTCAGACAGCTAGCCAGTTCTGGAAGAGAATTTTAACCTAGATCTACAGCAGTTCCTGGGTAGAGTCATCCCTTATGGAATGCTGACTATCGAGTCACCGAACCATTATGTTTTTGAACTGAAAAGCATCTTAGAGAGCAGAGCACTGAAAACAGAGATTCTTACAGTTCCAGTGGCTGAGAGATCTTAAATGTCTGCCAGCTAAGGATTTGCCCAAGCAGCTGCAAGAAAGAGGTAGAGCCATTTTTTAATTTATCATTAGATACCAACCGTAAAGCCAAGCCTGTTGTTCTTAAGCCAACTTCTACTTATGGTAATCTTACATGCTACCAAACAGAACTGTGCCTCACAGGGCTTTCTCCACAGTAGTTTTTTCAGAAGCAGATTTTCAGCACTTTTCTTTTGTGGTACAACTGAGGGAATTGGAATCCCCAAACCATTTGTGCCAGCTAGGGACCTTACCACATATACACAGGAGGAGGTTGATTTTGCAAACAGTGCAACTGCTAAGCAAAATTGTCACTTTCCTGATCTGAGATGATTTAATCAGAAGTTCTAGGAACTCGTTTCCATATGATTTAGACTAATCTAGGATTTTCAAGTACCCCCAATCTAGCCAATACTCCTTCATCCAATTCATGATTAAACGTTAAAATGAAATTTTAAAAATATAATCTTAGTCACTCCTAAATGTTGTCCAGTTGAAATTGGTCTACTTTAAGTCAGGATCAAGGAATGCATCTCAATGAAAAGAAAAACAAAATTCTCAAAATTGGCTGAATAGGTACCATCATGGTAAGTAAAGAAAAGATAGAAGTTGCCAAGGATTTTTGTCTCGTGGATCCACGTTCAATGCTCATGGAAGACGCAGTCAAGTGATCAAAAGACACATTGCACTGGGTAATCTGCCGCATAGATTCCTTTAGGGTATTGGAAATCAAGGATATTACTTTGGGGAGTAAGGTGTACTTGACCCAAATCATGGTATTTTCTATCATCTCATATGCATGTGAAAGATGGACACTGAATAAGGAAGAATAACGAAGAACCAATGCATTTGAATTGTGGTGCTGACAAAGAATATTGAAAGTACCATAGATTGCCAAAAGGACAAACAAAACAACTGTCTTAAAAGAAATATGGCCAGAGGGTACCTTAGAGACAAGTTTCTGGAGAAGGACATCATGCTTGCTGAAATAGCAGGGCAGTGAAAGAGAGGATGGCCCTCAAGGACAGGGACTGGCATGCGGCTGCAACAATGGCTCAAACATAACGACACTGTTAGGAAGGCCCAGGACCCGGCAATGTTTCCTTCTGTTGTGCATTGAGTCACTGTGGGCAGGAGCTGACTGGACTTCCAGTTTTGAGGAAATAAGAATTAAAATGCTTGTTTAAAAGTCCTATTAAATTTCTTTAAGTAACTTTAAGACAGACCGTCTATTTCAATGAAATAAGT
Source organism: Echinops telfairi (assembly GCF_000313985.2). Classification (NCBI taxonomy): domain Eukaryota; kingdom Metazoa; phylum Chordata; class Mammalia; order Afrosoricida; family Tenrecidae; genus Echinops; species Echinops telfairi. The sequence goes on from NW_022111366.1 coordinate 3,841,090, forward strand.
GTAATTGAATGAAATAGAAATTAAGTCCTGTACACAATGAATGAGATAATTGCTTAAATATGGTGCTGGTATTAGACACCATGCTGAGCTCAGACTGGCTTCATTTCACTGTGTGGAAGGAGTACCGCCCATGTTTGGAAACCAAGATACTAGCTGATTTTCAGAATCAGGCAGCTTACATGTATTCCGGTTCCTCTCTTTGGCCAGCTCTCATGTTTGGTATGCCAAATTAAACCTATTCTGCTGAGAACCGCGCAGTCTATTATCAGTGCTGTCCCCATGCTCAGACTCCTTTTCCTTTGGTGCATCTTGGAAGGAAGAAGTTCCTGATTGGCATGAGCTCTGAGGAGCAGATCCAGAAGAGGGCATGGGCTATCATTGATGTTGCCAGATGGATCCTGGTTGAAAGCAGAGAATATCAGAAAAATGTTTACTTGTGTTTTATTGACTATGTGAAGACATTCTCAATGCTATCCATAAAAGCTACAGATAGCATTGAGAAGAATGGGAATTCCAGAATACTTCGTTGTGCTCATTTGGAACATGTTCATGGACAAGAGACAGTCTTTCAAACAGAGTGAGGGAATACTGCATGGCTGGTAATCAGGAAATGTGTGCTTCATGCATCCTCTCACCATCCTTATTTGATCTATATGCAAGCAAATCATCCGAGAAACTGCTCTATATGAAGATAAATGAAGAATCAGGGTAGGAAGAAGGCAAATTAACAGCTTTCAATATGAAATCTAGCTCCTGAAAGTGAGGATGACGAGGCATTTACTGATGAAGTCAATGACTGTATATGTTCAGTATGGATTAAAACTCCATGTAAAGAAAACAAAATCATGTAATAAAATACAACTGTAACAAAGAAACATCATGATAAATGGAGAAAGTATTGAAAGTATCAAGGAAATCACTGTACTTGGATCCAAAAGCAATGCTCCTTGAAGCAGCACTGAAGCCATCAAATGATATATTTCATTGGCCAAATCCATGACACAAGACCTCTTTAAAGTGTTAAAACAGTAAACATTTAGGATTAAGATGGACCTGACTCCCCTAGTCCCAAATACTAAGTGGATGCCTGCTCCTCTCCCCAGAAGAAGTTATTTCAAAGGATGGCACT
>NW_022111366.1:3844644-3850872 GCF_000313985.2 Echinops telfairi
TAGCAAGATTCCATCTAACATACATTGGCTATGTTATCAGGAGACAGCGCCCTTAAAAGAACATCATGTTCAGCGAAGTACAGTGCCAGTCAAAGAGAGGAGGTCCTTCGATGAGGTGGCTGCAATGACACGGTGGCTGCAGCCATGGCCTCAAACATAACAATCGTGAGGACGGGGCAGGGCTGGACAGTATTTCCTTCTCTTGTGCTTCAGATCTCTGCAAGTTGTAACTTACTGGGAACCATCTAACAGCAACAGCAAAACCTTGTGGGGCAGATGCAGAGAAACAGAAGGCTGGGCTCTGGGAAGTCTTCCTAACACACTTCTCTGTTCTTCATCACACGTGGAGATAACGTCTTTTGAATCTACTCGGTTCCGCGTTTCTCGATTGCCTTCAGTTTGTCCAGCGTGCGTTCTTCACGCTTTCTTCTTCTATCGTGGGCGTCAGAGACCGGTGGAGGAGGCTTTTCTCTTTCAGCAGCAACCTTTGTTATTTTGACCCCTCCTTCTGACATGACATGACTATTTGTTCAGCTACAATTTCTTTTACACATTCTGTACTGTCCTGGTGGGACATAGTGGTCACCTGTAGGGCTGCTAACCACAAGGTCATCAGGGTGACACTACCCGCCACTCTTCTGGAGGAAGACAGGACTTTCTGCTTCCATAAAGAGTTACCGTCTGAGAAACTCATAGGTCTACCCTGTCCTATAGGGTCACTATGCGTCAGAATTGACTCAATGGTGGGAACTTTGGTTTGGGTTTGGTACTCGACATTTGACTTACTCATAACCATTTGATTCTTATAACCATTTTTAAAGAAAAGGGAGGCATTATTAGCCTCGCTAAATAAATGGGGAAACTAAAATAAAAACTGAAACCCACACAGCTGGGAAACGGTGGAGCTGTGATTCACACCCAGCCCCAATGACTCCCGTGTCAGCAATCTTGCTGCATACTGCCGCCTCTTTCTTTCAGGCATGGATACACACTCACGTCGGCTTTCTGTCCCCAGGACCATTGGCTTCTGGCCTCTTCTGTCACTGCGTTCTTTGAAAAGTACAAAGGTGAGCAAGGAGGTGGGGCGGGATCCCTGCTATCTGGTGAGGCTGGGACAGTCCGTATTATCTCAGCCATTCCGCCCAGGTTCATCCTAAGATTGAGCAGTGCTGGGAAACGGTCTTCTTTGGCCCCTTCTCCTTTGCTTGCCAGCACATTTCTGCAAACTTTACTATTTTGAAAGACAAAACTGGATTTCAAATCAGTTACTTCTAAAGAGTTGCTGATTTGTAAATATCTTATTGACACAAGTAGAAAACATTGAAATTAATGATAACTATGGAAGTTTATAGATGTTTATAAGAAGCTCTGGTGGTGGTTTCCAGTAAGTATTGGACTGCTGACTGCAAGGTTGCCAGTTCAAACCCACCAGCACTTCCCCAGGAGAATGAGGATGCTATCTCTTCCTATGCAGATTGACAGAGGGACATAGGGTCACTGTGAGTCAGAATTGATTTGATGGTCATGAGATTGGATTTTTGGTTTATATGTTTATAATATGCTTTCAAAATTCATTGTATCCCACATAACAACCAGTCGGCCCGTGCATTGCCTGCATGCACGTACACAAATTGGCACATAGGAAACAATTGCACGTAATGAAAACTGCACATTTTTATACAATTAACTCCCTCACAAACAAACACACCCACACAAACACATGGAAATAATATGTAGTCAAACACACACAAAGAGATTTGAAAATGCATTTCCCCCCAAATCTGTGAAAAAAAATATAAAAATCACATGAACCACATACTCTTTCACACTTGTTTCTTCCTCTCTTTTACAACACCCACACCCAGAGTAAAAAAATGCTTTTCATATCGAAATTTCAGTTTGAAAACGGAAATATTAATATAAGAAAATCTTGTGCTTAAAATAGTTATCCTCTTTAGGCCTGGTGGATAAGGCGTGTCTATGCAATATAAGGCTCTGATTCCTTTAGACAAGTTCTAACCCAAACTAGCCCACTGCCATGCAGTATATTGACTCACAGCAGCCTGATGGAAGACGGAGCAGAATTGTTCGACAGGTCTTCCAGGAGGGCACATCTTTATGGGAGCAGATAGAAGTGCTGTGCTTGGGGGGTAGCAGGGCAATATTTAGCACACGATGCCACCAGGGCTCCAAAGGTGCCCATTTGTCGCATTCCGGTGGTGAATAGAGTGAATAGAAAACTGTTCACTCTAGGCCTTAAAAGTCCCCTTAAATTTATGCCTGCTACTGGCTCTTCAAAATGATGTTTAAGAAAAAACTTACATTTTCCTTCTTCACATCCTCTAGTCCTCCTCCTCCTCCTCCTCCTCCTCCTCCTTCTTTAGTTGTCAGCCATCATAGGGATAAGAGGGTAAATTCTCATCCCTATTATGTATCTACTTCTATCTAGAGAATCAAACTAGAGGCTTAATAATGGGGGTGATGATTAAAAACATGTGGAACGTCTTTTATGCAGCTTATACGAAGCTTTGTAGGTTAGGCATTGGGCTGCTAACCACAAGGTTAGAAGTTCAAACCCACCAGCAACTCTGTGAGAGAAAGATGAAGCTGTCTGTTCCTGTAAAAATTTACAGGAGCTTTTTGGGAACTCTATACAGGATTTCTTAAAGTTGGAATCCACTCAATGGTAGTAGGTCTATAAAGCCAGGTGCGACTAGAATACATAACTCTGAATAGTGGCTTCAAATATCATAGGCTAGTGGAGAGACAGATCCAAAAAAGATAATACATTGATGAAAGTGTCAAATGAAATGTATGTAATAGAAATAGACAGACAGAGAGAGAAAGTGAGTGAGAGAGAGACTGAAAGAAAAGAGGAGTTGAGCTACTGAGCCTGGGGAAAGTCAAGAACATTGTCAAAGAAGAGAAGGATTTTGACCTGAATCTGAGAGGACTAACAACTATTATGAGAAGAGAAGCACTGAAAGACCTTTCTAAGTAGAATGAAGTACGTTTGCAAAGGCGTGGGGAAACGAGACTGCCCATCCCTCTGCCTGGGGCACACGGATCCACCACACCGACAGGGTTAAGGGGTGAGGCTTTCAGAGGGTCTGCTAAGGGTGAGTTGGATTTTTAGGGTTACATACAATGAGAGTGAAAATTAAGGAATGATAGCTGTATTCTGAAGGAAGCTAACGTTAATACAACTTACTATGTCCTAATATTTCTGAAGGACATACACTGGGCCCTAGGATTAAAGGTGCCCTGGGTGAGCTGAGGGTTTGGAGATGGCAATTTGAAACTTTTAGTTAGTTTTGGTGTTGTTCATGTGATTTTGTTTCTTGTTCAAACTCAAACATCCCTAAAGTAGAACACCATAGTGATAACAACCTAAGCATCACAGCAGTCTGATCTACCACCCTCCTGTGGTTGGCACCTGGCCGGGCAGTCTTTGGGGCAGTGTCTCCCTCTGTGGTCCATGGACTTGCCAGGCCTGGTTTGACCGCCCTCCAACAACAGCGACAGTTGTTGGAACTAGAGGGCTCTCAGAGATAAATCAATCGAGTGTTTCTTTTTTTCTCTTCTTTCTTCCTTTTCTAAACTGTAAGACTTGTAATATAAGTGAAAAGGTACTGCTGGATGTCAGTTAAAAAAAGAAAAGAAATCGGGAAAGCTGTGCCAATTTATCAGATCTTTAAGACAAACTGTCCTCTGGTTTGACACGTTGTTTTTAAAAGCACTGGTCTACTCCAACACTTTCACTGTAAGAGTCTCTTTTGTCTTTTTAAATCATTTCATTGGGGGCTCTTACAGCTCTTATCACAATCCATACATCCATCCATTATGTCAAGCACATTTGTACATATGTTGTCATCATTTTCAAAACATTTTCTTTCTACTTAAGCTCTTGGTATCAGCTTCTCATTTCCCTACCTCCTGCACCCTCCCTCCCTCATGAATCCTTGATAATTAGACTCTTTTATGTAATCTCCTTCCCACTAGATTTGGGTAGGTCTAATAATTCCTGCTCATCCTAATCAGAATTAAAAAGAGACTTTATCTCAACATGAAGCTTGGTTCCAGGTTTGGATCTAGACTCTCAAATTCCTTCTGTAGTTCTCGCTGGTGTCCCCCCCATTTGGGCTCTCTTCTCAGTTTGTGAGAGGTCTCTGCAATGGTTCCAGCAATGGACCATGCTCTGTTGCTCACCAAAGAGAGTTGGCAGTTCAACTCTGCCTGCCTCAGAGGAGAGGGCTGCTCCCTATGGAGCAAGGTTCTACTCAGATAAACTTGGGGGTCACCGTGAGTTGGAACTGACTACCTGGAATTACTTGTCCTTTCTTTTAAAAATAGATAGTTTATGCACAGATCTATTTTATTCCTTCGGAACTTGGAGATAGATATATGTTTCCTGGGATAAAGGAAGCAAATGTCTTTGGCATTGTTCTTTCCTTAACATATTGTATGAGGGAGCTTCAAAAGCCCATGGAAAAAATTCCATTCTTTAATCCCATTTTCCTGACACATTTTTGAAGCTCCCTCAATTTGATGGGCAAATAAAGGCTGTGCTTTATTTTTATTTAGTGTGAGGATCCGTTTCGATACTGTAAAGAAGGCTTAACTTATTTGGTCTTTCTATACCTCGTGCTCATGACATTTTGCACAAATGAAGTATTTCCAAACTATTAAGCAAATACGTTTTTTGTAAGTAAATATAGCTCTACAGAAATTAATGATGATTTCCTATTTGTAAAAAACAAATGGTTGAATGAATGAATAAATGAGCCAGGTAACCCTGTATGCAGAGGGACAAAAGTAAGTTCCAATAGAGGTGACAGGCGATTTTCTAGCTTCCACAAAGACAAATTAGGAAGAGATGCTTTGCAAGGCTGTTTTATTCATGTGTATTATTTATTCGTGTACACTTGCTCAATTTTGGCAAATTCAAGAGAAGTCCCGGAAGAGAACTGTGGTTTGTGCCGTGGGGGAAGCTATGAGGGAGGGCAGACATTGAGAGAAAATTGAGGGGGTGTCCAAATCTCCTTGGCCTGCAACAGAGAGCTCTCTGACAGCTAACCATTTCGTTCTCACCCTTGAATTTCCAATGATCAGCAGTGTGCACACATGAGTGTTTTAGGCAGCTCATAAATCTTCCTGGAGCTGGGGTGCTGAACAAGTCCTAAGAAAGTGGTAATGGTCGAAACAGGATCTCTCTCTGGAAGTAGTTTCTTTCAGTGCCAGCTTTTGCCCGTTAGCCGCTAAGACACATGCCCCAGCTGCCTCCAGGAGGCACGTGTTCCAGAGAAACAGGGCACATGGGGAAACAGAGACCAGAAAAAACTTTCTGTCATCCTCCAGCTTCCCACTTTGGGACACCTTCACCCCTACCCAAACCCCTACCCCAACCGGGTCATGCCAGGCCTTTCAAGAATGTCAGTGTTGGAGCTGGCTCCCGAGTGTCAGCTGGTCCACAAGAACACAGATCTCAGGCAGGAAGAACAGTCTAGCAAAAAGCTGGTGAAAGGTGGGCGTCCACCCAGGTTTAGAGAGCTGCTCCTGAAAAGTGCCGCCTTGGAAGCTTCTGCTCTGCACGGCCAGCAGGGAGATGCATCAGAATCCACAGGGAGATGGGTCAGAATCCACAGGGAGATGGGTCAGAATCCACGCACAGCAGCCAACAAGAACACTGGCTCAGCACCCCAACCTGGAGAACAGGGTGGAGGGAATAAACCTGCAAAGAGGGGTTATGGTAACGTGCCTGTGGAATCTAAACGTTGTATTAAATCTAGAGCTACATTTTTAGACTAAGGGTGAGGAGTGCACATCACAATCTTAGTTTCAAATTGTTTTCTTGTTTGTATTTGGCTCCAGGAGGAAGTTGCCAAGGTGTAAACTTGGAGTGTAAAGGTCTTAGCAGAACTCAACCTGATCCCATCACCCAGGCTTTGTCCCTCTTGGAATCATTGTTATTGTTTTCTCTGCCGGAAAGCACTGTGTCTGGCTCCTTCTTTGTTAACGGCCTCTTAGCCACTCACAGATGAGGGCCCTTCAAAAAGGTTGTGGGGAAAATGGAATTAACAGATGATGAATTTTTTCCCCCATGAACTTTTTCACGCCTCCTCATACAATAAGCATTCAATCTGAATATTCCTTAATAAATATTTTATATCAATGCCCTAGTTTTAGTTGACAAAATGTGTTGTTGGGTGTGGATTTTTATTTTGTTTT
>NW_022111366.1:3851406-3859435 GCF_000313985.2 Echinops telfairi
ACAGATTAGTCTCCCCCACTAGACTGCGATCTCAAACACGAATTCACGTCTGTACAGTCATTACATCCAGTGTTCCGAGCAGAGCGACTTGGGGATGCAATAACAAATAAGACCGGTTCATTTCCTCAAATTGTGTATAATCCAGTGGGGTAAAAAATAATAATTACAATTTAGTATATGAGACGGCCTTTTTATAATTATATAACAAGTATATAAGCAAATATAAGATTGTTTCTATGAAAATAAATAGAAACAAACAAAAGGCAATCTTAGAGAAAGAAACATCAATTCCTATTTGTTGACTCCAGAAAGAGATATCCTTTCATCTAGGCTTTTAGAGAAGGGTAGAATTTCACCAAACGTGGCGCCCTTTGAATCTGTACTAAGATCCCTTTATGTGAGCGAAGGAAACCTTCTCCGGAGGAGTGTCCTGGCCCGCTCTGACAGCCCCTCTATGGAGGCAATGTTACCCGAAGGCGAAGCTGCCTGTTCATTAAGGGAGAATTAAATCCAGTCACCTTTCCCCAAGCCCCCTGTTGGGAATCACCTTTCTTTGCTGTGGCCCTTAAAGCAATCCTGTCAGGTTATTTAGGCCTTTTACATGACTGATGTTTACAGTTGTGTTTTTGGGCAGGAAATGGCTAGGCCCCACCCTGAGGTTCTGTCTTTTTAAACAAAAAATAAAATCCATCATTCCAACAATGAATCTCTTTTCTCCTTGTAAAGGAACATTTAAAAACAGAATATCCATATAGGAAGCTTAAAAAAAAAAAGCAAAACTCTGGCTTTCCTGAAAATTACTCATAAGGAAAACAGATCACCTTACTTTACCTTTAGTTCTAGAAATTAATGGAAAACATTATGTTTATGGATAAGCACATTTGGGGCTATGGCCTGGTTTGCGAGACAGAATCTAATACTAGAATTAAAAAGGAGTTTCATGCTTTAAGGCATGAACCTTCTGGATTGAAGAGTTTGGATAAAGAAGGAAGGAATTCCTGCAGTTTTGCAAAGGAAAACTAAATAGAAATTGTTTATCATTAATGTGGTTATGTCTTTATTATAGCATTCCAGCTGAATGTAGCGAAGAAAATGAGATTACACAATCATAAAAGTGAGCTTCATTCAGAGACTGGCAATAGAAATGCCCTATCTAACCGCAGCATAACCTGTCACTTCTCCTACCAGGACCTTTTTCAGCATCTGAAATAGATTATCTTCTTCCCATCAGCCTACCCCCAAGGAAATAAAGAAAAGAAGAATCAATCAAGCACCAGAAAAAATATATAACCCTTTGGTGGAGGTATCTTAACACAAAATCTTGTATTTTAAGATAGTAAATAGTAACATGAGCATACAAATCATAATGTGAATTTTTAATGAAATCAGAATTCAGAAATAGTTTGATATCATTTCCTACCTCCAGGGGTTCACACCCTAAGAAAATGTCATTGGAATTTATCCAGGAGGCAAGACTTGGTGGATCTCCTACTTTGGATGATCCTAGTCCTTGGAAAGGGACATAATGTTTGATAAAGTACAAGGTCAAGAAAAAAGAGGATTACCCTCAGCAAGATGGATTAACACAGCTAATAATGCCAATAATGAGCTCAAACACTGGGAAGATGGCCCAGACTGGGAGTCCTCTTTTCTGTTGTGCGTACTTGGAAGCCCTTGGACAGCACCTACCAAACCACAGCTTTTGGGACAAAAATATGAAGTAGATTTTCTACGCTACTCTAACAGTTGGACCCGTGTATTTCAGCATTGTGGATTATATAAAGATACGCTTCACTTAATGTCCATTTGGTCATATACATCTGTCTCCCATAAAGTGTGTGTGTGTGTGTGTGTGTGTGTGTGTGTGTGTGTGTGTGTTTTAAGGGAAGGCAACTCTCTTTTTGTTACCTTATATTACCCCTAATGATTTTAAGTACCCCAAACCCAGACTCCTTCATTTGTACAGCACTAGACCACTGGTGGGATACAGGCAGTGAAACACAGGATATGATGCAGGGGCTTTGTTCCAGAGGCCAAACAGGCAAAAGAGCAATCAGAGATGCACATCCTCTGCCCCCTTCTCGCTTCTCACCCCTACAAGAGTTACCCTCTTATTCACCAATGCTTCTGTTGCCTTTGCAATCGTTCTTGCCACTTCCCCCCGCAGTTCTAGTACCCACAACAGTGGTAGCAGCATGAACAACTGGAAATGAGTTCCCAAACGATTTTGATATGGTGTTCACACAACGTCCACATCATATAACATCTCTTTGACAAAATATTAAGCCATTCATACCTGTATTTGCATAATGAAATGAAATACTCTCAAAAGCAGCGGGCTATAAATGCAAAGAGATATATGTGAGTGTGTGTGTGAGTGTTTGTAAGCCCTTCACTTCATTCCTGTAAATCAGTAAATGATTTGAATGAGCAAGACATTGTGAAAATAGAGGAAATATTTGAAAAATACAGAAGGCTCTGCACTCAGAATACTTCAAAAGTATCTTTAAGTCCTCGCTGCATCTTATAGAAAGTACAGGGTGTGAGGGAGCCCTGGTGGGATCGTGGAGACTCATGGGGCTGCTGACCATGTGGGCAGCAGTTCAAAACCACCAGCCGCTCCAAGGGAGAAAGACTGGGCTTTTTACCCCCTGAGAGAGTTACAAGTGTCTAAACTCACAGGGGGCGTTCCACCGTGTTTTACAAAGCCACTAGAAGTCGTCGTGATGCCAGTGAGCTTTGTGTTTTGAGATATTGTTTCACGATGACCCAGAACATATGGTCAGGCGCCCAGACTCAGGGAGTGGAAGCAGATAACAGCTGTCCCATGGTTACGAGATTGGCAGCCCGAGGACTGTGGTTCATATCTCTTGCATTGAGGGAGATGAATGAATGGTTGCTTGGATGTCATTTTATACTTTCCTTGATTTCTTATGACCTGTGTTAGTCTGGTAGGCATGGTTCGGCCTTTGTGAATGAATGTTATTGAAAGGTTTGCCCTATCACCAACCCCCATTGTTTGTGGAAATAGTGTTTAGTCATTGAAGAGTTTAATCTGTACAAATCAATAATCCATATGTTGCAGTCTGAAAAGCTGGCTTGTACTTTTATATTATCCTTTTCTCAGCAGTGTTTTAAATTCTATACAATTTTTTAACATATAACATATCAATAGAATTACTTTATGTACCAGGGAGATGATGTGATGTTCTCTAACATGCATGAAGTCATAAGGGTGACTCTAAAGTAAACCAGGACATATATAAACCATAGATTCATGAATGGATTTTGGGCTCATATTTAATCATAGCCCCAATCTAAGAACAACAAATTCTTATGGCATGGCCCGGCTTAATGCTTGCCCTCATGAAGAGATCATTGAAGATATAGGTGCTATAGCAGAGTGTGGTGAAGAAACAGATGGTGCCTGGCTATCAGAAAAAAAATAGTATCTGAGGTCTTAAAGGTTTGTATTAAAACAAGGAGATGTCTTGGTAAGGTGTCAGCTAAATCCACATGGAAGAAGTCAACAACCTGTGTGTTCCAAGGATTTCAAATAATAAAATCCAAATTCAAATGAAGGAATGGTATCAGAGCTTAAGTTCTTAACATCCAATTTGCAGAAGACTATGGGTGGCAGTGGAAGCCCAAAATCCATTTGTATGGTCCCCACATGGATTAAGCCTCTGATGAATCCCCTCTGTCTATAGTTGGAGGATGTGAATAGCCTTGCTGTCAGACAAATAGCCCATCCATATGTTTTTTTAAAAAAAATTGTCTAACAAATGGTTGTTTTATATTTTTAATCAACAGATCAACTGATGATTCCAGTTGTATTGGATGAAGATGATTTGCTGTGAACTACTTTTTATGACAATTAATAAAACCAGCTAGTAGAAAGAAGGATTTAAAAGTATTAGGGGAAGACAAAAAATCAGGTGATGGAAGAAAAGACTAAGCAGTGAGAAAATTTTGCCATGCATTTAGTGTGATGATGTAATTGTTTAGCACTGTCTGGTGAAAAGGATTTGTATTAAAACAAGGAGATGTCTTGGTGAGGTGTCACATGGGTCATGCAATCCAAACTCAACAGCTGCTTCTAGGTGCTGTTGAGTTGGTCCTAGCTGGTGGAAATCCTCCCTACAAAATACTGCTTCATCTGGTGCAATTCTCACCATTGTGTTGCAATGTTTAAATCCACTGTTGCAGTAACAGTGCCAGTCTGTCCTACTGAGGCTCTTCCTCTTTCTGTTGACCCTCAATTTCACCAAGCTGCCGTGCTCTGGGGACTGGTCCTTCCTGATAGCATGTCAAAATACACGAGACAGTCTTGCTATTCTCGCTTCTAAGGGGTATTCTAGCTATACAGTACCTCCTCCAAGACAGATTCGTTCGGCTTTCTGACATCCAGGTCATATTTGATATTGTTCACCAGCATCATGATTCAAGTGGATCACTTTTCTATGGTACTCCTTATGCAATGTCTGGCTTCCACACGCATACGAGGCGAGTGAAAATGCCACAGCTTGAGTTAAGTGTACCTTAATTCTCAAAGTCACATTTTGGCATTTTAGCACTTTAAAAATGTCCTGTGTAGCAGATTTGCCCAATGCAATCAGTACTTTGGTTTCTTGACTGTGTTACATGGAGGCTGATTGTGGATTCAAGTACAATGAAATTCTTGACAATGTCAATCTTTTATCTGTTTATTTTGATGCTGCTTACTGGCCCAGTTGTAAAGATCATTATTTTTATGTTGTCGTTGAGGTATGTATTCGAGTTTAAATTCGGAGCACTGAGTTTGAGAAAGCTGAGGATTATATTGAAAGTCCTAAATGCCCTTTGAGTCTCCGCATGGATTAAATCATCATTGACTCTCTCTCTCTCTCTCCTGTGTGTGAAAGAGCTCAATTATTCATTAAAAGCATACTAAAGTTGACACAGGGAAAAATATAAACAATCAATAGCTCTGGTTAAAAAACAAACATTTTATTTTGAAATAATTATACATTCATGGCAAAGAGCTCCACCTTCCCCATAGTGATATCATGTAAAATTGCAGTAGGAGGTCAAACCAGAAAGTTGTTCTTGGCACAGTGTAGGTCTCATCTGACACCATTTTATCATGCGTGTGCTAGAATCACCACCACGGCAGTCAAAGCACAGGGATGTTTCATAGCCACAAATACCGCTCTCCTTCCCTTTGCCCCAGCCCCACCTTTAGTGTTATACGCTGACTCATATGCCAGACCAGACCTGTTTCATGGGGTGTTCTTAGCTGTCATCCTTATAGAAGAAGCTCGCCAACCCTTTATCTCCTGGTGACACTGCATAGCTTGACCTGTCAACCTTTAGGTTAGTGATCCAGTATTACTAAGGAACCTCTATCCCACCACTGTGAACTCCTGGCAACCACTAACTGGTTCTCCAACCCTTAACATTGTGAATTCATAAGCTGAATGGTGCATATGTGACATGAGCGTTCTTCAAATTGCTTTCTGAGGAGTCTTTGTTTCTATCAATGCTATGGTCTGTCTATGCTGTGATCGGTGTATCTTCCTATCTGTCTATGCTACTATTTACGTATCTATCTATGTGTGTGACTTGGTATCCCTTTTTTTACAATTTTATTTCATTTTATACATTTGAATTGAATTTTTCCTGACCACTGACAAACACTGGTAAAATATAATTAAATGTGGACTACTACCATTCCCCTAACCTTCCTAGGGAAGGGCGATCTTTACCTAGGGACTTACTTATCTGTCCTTGATGGAAATTGGGGCACTAGGGTCATATAGTCATGGGTTGTATCCTGACTGCCTTGGTTGGAGAGTCTTGTCAATCCTTCTCTCCAGCATCATATAGGTGTCTCCACCACCATTCTCTTCCTGCTTCTGTGGACCTGCCTGAAGCTGTGATGCATTGATCTGCCCCCAGCCATGCTTTTGTGACAGTTTCCTTTGTACGTTCATGCCCTATTTCAGTGGTTGCATTTCTATAAATCTTTGGGTGCCATTATGACCTCTTGCCAAATTTCCAATATAATGTATAGAGATACAGTTGTTAAGTCATAAACAGTACAAAGATAATACAATTTAACAACAGTATCTCTATAAATTATATTTGAAATTTGGGATCACCTTTGTCTCCTACAACAGATGTAATCCATATTGAAGATATAGTTTCTTACCCTCATCAGTAAATGCCTCAGGTCCTCTTCTCTTTCAGCAAGTTAGGTGTGGCATCCACATACCACAGGTTGTTTAATGAATTCTCCCCTAAGCCTTCTTCTTCATATTTTTCAGTTTCTTGAATTTTTTGCTCAGCATACAGACTGAACAATAGTGTGAAAGTATATAATTTGGACACACACTTTTTCTGATTTTAAACCATGTGGTATCCCTGTCTTTGGTTCAAAGAACTGCCTTGCAGTCTGCGTATACCTTCTGCAAGAGTATGATTAACCGTTATAATCATGTCAAAAGTATCATCAATATTTATCAACATATCTTAATTCTTCTCTACTTAACACAAAGATATCAATGCCCTCACCATTTCCCTCATCAAATTCCTTTACTTTCTCCATTTCCAAACTTCTCTCACTTACACCTTTACTTTTACATTGCAAGCTGGCTAAATTTTATATTGTGCTGTATAAATATTAAGGACTTGCCTTTCACTTATGAAGCAATTATAAAAGTGAAACTAACAAATCATGGGATAATTACTATGCAACTATTGTTCTCCACGCATAAGGCTTTCCGCGACTAATTTTTCATCAGTTGACCACCCCTGCCTTGTTCCTAATCTGTACTGATCACGAAGCTTTATTAAGACCTGCCCACCATGGGTGATGCTGATGGCATTTGGAATGACAGTGGCACAGCTTCCAGCATCACAGCAACATGTACTTCGCCAAAGTAGAACAAACCGGCAGACGTGCTCAATGAGTTGAATTGGCACAGGAGCTGCAGCCATGGGCTCAAACACAGGAACAATGGGGGGATCATTCGTGCAGGACTAGGCAATGCTTCGTTCGGTTGTACCAAACTTGCTATAGATGGACCCTGACTTAATGAACCCTAACAAAATAACCACGGGATTGCCAGATTTATCATAAGGTGCCCAGATAAACTTAATTTTTATATTAAAAGAACAAAATTTTTCTAGGTATGTCCCATGCCTTATTTGGGAAATATGCATGCTAAAAAGAATAGTTTGATACTACATGGAAGTGGTGCACCAGAGTTCATCTGGAAGTCTGCCTCCAAGTCAGTGTTCTCTGCAAGACTTATAGTTTTCCCACGTATCTAATATTGTGACATCTGGACCATTCTAAGGAGAATTGTATAGATTCAAGGTCAAGTAGATAATGCTTTCTTAAATATCACCCGTGACTTAAATCCCAGTAGATTTCTTATTTAAAGTAAATCCAACTAAATAAATAACTTTGCTCAGAACTCAGCATTGCCATGACCTCGTTCTCTTTGGGCTATCTGGAACCTTTATGAAACATGATAGGTTTGATGAGTCCTCCACTTCACACTGAAGGGGTAAATAAATGGCTTGTTTATTGTGAGGAACAGAGAGGTTTCTCTTAAGTTGTCTCCCCCAAATATATGCCAGACTTAGCTTGAGAGTAATTGTTCACTAGGCAGCGAAAGTAGGTCAGAGGTTATTCTCCCTAACATCAGCCATCAAGAGTGGATTGGGAGTCATTCTCACTGAGAGGTGTCAGCTGTCTAGATCAAGCAGACACCACTGCTTATCCCACAACAAATAGGGCCCATTCCTTTCTGTTATTGTTCCCTCGAAGCAGTGCCCATAGGCAAGCCTGGGACCACTCTAAGATGACTAAGCTTAGGCTACTATCTTGCCACACATGCCCTCCTATTCCCACCTCTTGCTATTGCACATTCACCCCTAGGTCATCCCCCTCCTATTGCTTGTATTGCCTATGTTACAACTCCTCTCTATGACGTAGGTTGTTATCTGCTATCAGGGGGCTTGCATGCCTCCCAGGATA
>NW_022111366.1:3859535-3867426 GCF_000313985.2 Echinops telfairi
TAATATGTCTGACTGTATTATTGTATTATCTCTCATGCTCTCGATGACTTTAATATAATATTTATATATCTGAACCATACAATTGTGCCTTACTAAACCCAGAAGTTGTACTTACTGAACTAGTAGAGAGTACTAGCGGTGGGGGCTGGTCCCCCTCCTCCCTCTGGGCCATTTTAAATTTAATACTACAGTTTATTTCACACAAAAATAATGCAACACCTGATAAATTGTTATTTTATACACATCACCTATTGAATACTTAGTCCCTTGCTTAAAACCCTTCTCAGGCCTCTGGAGGGAAAAAATCCTTGAAGTGGTCCGCAAGGCAAGGTATAATCTGACCCTTTTGCCAATCTTACTTGGATGCATGGGTCTCAATTCGTTCATCTTCTTCACACCAGTTGCCACAGGGCTGATTTCAACACACGGAGACCCCATGTGGGGCCGAGTAGAACTGTCCTTCCTAAGGCTGATGGTTTTTTGGAAGTAGTTCATTGGTCTTTCTTCCTAGGAACATATGGGTGGATGATAACTTTCAATCTCTTGGTTAAAAGCCAAGCACATTAACTCTACCACCCAAGAACTCTGTCCTCTTCACACGTGTCTGATTCGGTTCCCAGAAACTTAGTTCTCCCACAGTACTACCAAGAGTGTTCCCTCTGCCTGAGAGGGCACCATACCCCATTACCAGTCCCCTTGTCTTCATCGATCTCCTTCCTACTCATTCATTATATCTTAGCCCAAATGTTGTTGTCACAGAAATACATGTGACTTTATATCACTTTCTACAACATGCAGTTACATTTGTGTGATTATTAATGCGTGTCCTCCATATCAGCGATATTGTCGTTTCTGTGACCCCAAGGACCGTGATGTCTGCTAGATGCTCTACCATAGCCTCACTTTGTAGCCCGGTGTCTGTTATGCAGTGAGCATTACATGTACATATGTATTACATGAGCAGATCAATGGATGAGTAAATAAGTAAATAAATGGTTGCATCACCATTTTACAAATTAGGAAGACCGAGTTTTGGAGAATCTAAATCATTAATCTATTCAGCCCTTAAGTGGGAGTCTGACTTCCAAACTAGATCTGACTTTTATCTTTGCAAATGCAACTGCATAAAGCCCCTTGCAGCTCCAACAACCCAGGTTTATGTGATACATAGTCTTTCTAATACAGCCATAGAGGGAAAAGTGATGATATCGAGTGGTTTCTCTGGAATAGCTCCCCTTCTCGCTGCCCCAGAGCGGAAGGAGCTGCAGAGGAGAGGGGCTGGCTTGTGTTGTGGTGCATGGGCGGAGGCGGCTGAGCCACACCCTCACCAGAAACAACACCTGGAGCAGAAGTCTGTTCTGCCCACACACTGAGTGTCTGGCTTCCAGATGGGTCTTGGGCACACATTTATTTTTGTAATTTTCTCCTCTGCTCCCCATCTCTTCAGTCGCCACCCTTCTTTCAGAGGAATGTAAAGATGGCCTTTGTGCTGCAGGGCCCTTCTCCTTCTGCAACCCCACTTTCATTTCCCAGCCCCAGTGACCAGCAGTGACAGACTGCTCCTGTTCTTGGAAGCAAAGGAGAAATAAATGAAGTCTAACTGATTCACTCAGCACCTTTCAGCCTAGACACCTGGGTATTTTTGCAGCTTTGGGGTAGACCATGAGTGTTTAGTTAGCACGATAGTAGTTCAATTCATCGAATCAGACTGACCAGGAATCTGCGTGCTGGGCTATGCCTATCTTCCCAGTGATTTTGCATTCCAAAGGTGCTCCCTGGAGGATGGGATCCTGACCTGGCAGGTTCTGTTACAACAGACCAGGGGACTCACTCGGTTTCTGTCTCGTGGGCAAAAGTCACCCACTGCCTTAGAGAGCATGTCTCCAGATGACCCTAATGTGCAAACTTTTTAAGGCTTAGTAAGACACGTTAATATCTTTGCCTAAAGGAAACTTTTAGTAGTCATATTCAAAAAGTATTACCACCCCATCCATTCTCCTCATGTCCAGAGGGACTGACATCAGTCACTTCATTACTGATGTCAACACTTCTGCAGGATGCACTTGCAAGACCTAACCTGTGCTAGGTCCCTTAGATCCTAGCATAACCCTGCATTATGGAGCACCCAACCCCTTCCCTAACCTGGGGTCAGAGTGTCCTGTGGCCCCAGCAGCAGGCTGTCTTCTATTATCATTCTTATTCTTCAGACCACATACCTGTGCTTGGTGAGGTTAGCTCCATAAATGGATCCAGGTACATCTTTGAACACATTCCAGGCCCCACCCCCTATGGACATTAGCCAGATGTTTTGAGAAAGACACCTGCCTTCATCTTTGCCCATTATGGGGGTCTGGGAGGCCATGGCTCTGCAGATTAAAGCAAAGATGGTTTTTGTTAAACATGCCAAATTTGTTTCTGCCCCTTGTGTTCAGACCAAATTACCAGAGTTTTCATTGTGAATAAAAGAACGCGGAGTGCTGTATAAAACCCTATAGATATTGACAACCACGACTATGTTCCTAATTTGACACGTTTGACCTAGTTTCTGTGTGCTATCGGGAGTTTAGGCTCTGAACTCTTGAGGTATACGACATCCTTCGTAGGCCACACCAGAAGGACCCAATCTGGGAGCCCCATTGAGAAAACAGGGCTTTACCTCAAACTCACCCATAGAAGATTTAAGGAGCCAGCATACTTTCATGGACTTGAGGTTGAAACACTTTAGTGTGAGATGAAGCAGATGACTGCTATAAGACTGGGGTTCCTAGCACTTTGGTTAAGATCTCTTGCTCTGAGGTTGCCCAGTGAATGGTAGTTCGGGACCTGTTCATGCTCTTACTATTTCTATGCTCTCCTGGCTTTCCTGTGGCATGTATTATTCTGACAGGCATGGCTCTGCCTTTGTGAGTGAGTGTTATTGAAAGGTTTGCCCTATCACCAACCTCCACTGTTTGTGGAAACAGTGTCCAGTCAAGAGTTTAATCTGGACAAGTCAGTAATCCATATTGAAGTCTGAAAAGCTGACCTGTACTTGTATATTTTCCTTTTCTCAGCAGTGTTTTAAATTCTATACAATTGGTTAAATTCATGGCACTATCCGTAGAATTACTTTGTGTGCCAGGGGCATGATATAATGTTCTCCAGTATGCATAAAGTGATGATGATGGCTCTAGAGTGAATCAAAGACATAGATAAACCATAGATATATGAATGGATTGGGGGCTCATATTTAATCATAGCCCCAATCTAAGAACAGTTAATTGTCATGGCCCTACTTGATAATTGTCCACATGAGATGATTGAAGATATGGGTCCGATAGCAAAGTATGGTGAAGAAACCGATGGTGCCTAGCTATCAGGAAAAAAGTAGCATCTGAGGTCTTAAAGGTTTGTTTTCAAACAAGCAGCTATCTGAGTGAGGTATCAACTAAGTCCACATGGAAGAAGCCAACAGCCTGTATGTTCCAAGCCTGTGTTGCAAATAAGAAAATCCAAATGCAAATGAGGGAATGGTATAAAAGCTTAAATTCTTAACATCCAATTTGCAGAAGGCTATGGGTGACAGTGGAAGCCCCAAATCCATTTGCATGGCCCCCACCCTCTGTCCATAGTCAGGGGATGTAAATAGCTTTACTTACTAACAGACAGAGAGCTTTGTAAAATCAATTATGCCAAAAGTAGTTAGATTAAAACATAACATCCTTATCAGTTGATCTCCCTTTTGACCCATTTTAAAGTTATTTCTGTTTCTTTTTTATAATTTCTGATTTCTTTCAATTTATGTTTTTCTGTTTTGTCATTTTTGTTGTTGTTTTATCTTGCTTCCTTATTTGTGTTTTTATCATTTTTGGTATATATAAATCTATGGTGATCGGATTAATAATTCCTAGGAGTGTGGCAGGGAAGTCTGCGGGGTGGGGGGGGTGGGGGGGGGAATGGGAAGCTAACAACAATGAAATGAGAAGAAAATGTTCTGAAATTGATTGTGCAAATGCTTTTACAACTTTTCTTAATATGATTTAAAGGTTACATTGTAAGAGATATGAATTTTATGACAATAAATCAATTATAAAGAAGAAGAAAGAAGAACCTGGTGTGTGACTTACTGTCTTTATCTGATTATAAGTCAAAGGAGGAAGGAACCACATCTTTTCTTCTTTTCAGGCTCACTGTTATGCTAGGTTGTTATTGTAAACATATTTAGTGTTGCTCCATGTGAGAGAATTACTATGATATGTCATTGCCCTGCTGGTGTCAGATTTATCTCTGTTGTGTGCTCTGGTCAATGAAATATGTACAGTAGTGATATATGCCACTTCTGTGCAAATTTAAAAAAACAACAACACAGTATTATCTTTTCTGCCACATGCATAGGAATAGTCCTGAAAATACTGTTTCTCCAGCCTGGGTCCTGTAAACAAAACAAAAGATGAGATGAAACAGATCCAAATCTAACCTGAGATAGTTCTAGCATTAGTACGAATACATATATATATTGTAAATCACTGTGGTTTGAGAGTAGTCACCACAGCACAATTCAGTCTATATTATGTGACTCAACTGTTCTCCTTGAGCTCAGTCTAAATATATTATGGTTATGTGTCCTCAAATTGGCTCCTACTCATGGTGACCCTCTGTACAACAGAATAAAACACTAGCTGATCCTTCACCGTCTCACAATTGTCGCTATACTTGGGCCAGCCTGTTGTTGAAGCCACTGTCACACACTTAGATGTACTAAATCCATAGTCCTTGTAGACATTGAGACACCAATCCAAAGAAATTGAGAGTGGAGTTCCATCACATATGAACCATAATATTGGTACTATTCTTAAAATTATTCCTAAAATGATTTTTAAGAGATTTCTTTTTAAATTTCCTGTTCCAGGGCCAAACTAACTTCGCTCTTTCATATATTCCAAGTCAGTTTGTTCAATCCAGTCTGCCAGAGAGTAGTCCTAGACCCACATTTTTTCAAGTTCTGGAAGCAGCAATACAAATGGTGCTTCTGTGTAAGCATTGCCTTCTAACTGTAAGGCTGGTGGTCCAAGCCTGGAAAAAGATGAGGCTGCCTGCTTTTGTGAAGATTTACAGCCTTGGAATCTTATAGAGAGTTTTGTAAGTCAGAATTCACTTGATGTCAGTGGGTTTAGTTTTGTTCAGCTTGGGCAGCAGAAGCAGAGAGTCTAGGTATCAGAAAAAGGAGCCAGAATGTGAGTAGAGACATTGGAGAATAGGCCTGAATTGGGATAAATTACACAGTTTTTCAAGGATTATTGTATCTTGTAGGTAGAGGACAATTACAAAATTAGGTTATAGTCATGACCAAATCCCAATTTGCCTGGGATGTTGAAGTGCAGGAGGAGTGCGTTAGAGAGAGGAGTACAGAAGATCAAAGGGACAAACCTGATGAGCAGTTAAAACTTTGTCGGTTGATCCCCTCTCTGAGGCATGCGGGACCTGATCTGGTTTTCAGCATTTTCTGTATTTTTGTTTGTTCATATTGGGGTATATCTCAGAGGTGTTATATCAGTGGGGGTCACCCTCTTTAAGTTGTGTTATATGTTTTTCTGTTTATCTGTGTATGAAATCCAGGATTGATGAACCTATTGTAGAATAAAGGTTTTCAGGTGGGAAAGAACAGTGGTGGTGGGCAGGTAAAAGGAGACATTGTCAAGGAGTCCGGAAGTCAAGGAATGTTTGGAAATTGATTGTGGTAGCAATTGTCCAATACTGTTTGATGTGATTGCACTATGGAGTGATAGTATTAACTCTCAATGAATAATAAATTAAGAAAAAACAATAACCAATAAGGTACCAAATCGTTTTGTAGGATGATTCCATCATTGGCCTACACATAAGATTCCTTAAACTAGAGACCTGGTCCCCAAATGGGATAAAAAAACTACTTGTGGATATGAGTAAAGCAATTTATTAAAAATATACCATTGTATTACAATACAGGAAACTACTCCTGTTGGTGCAGTGGGTTAAGGACTGGGCTGCTAACTTAAAGGTCAATGGCTGGAACCCATCAGCTGCTCTAAGTCAGAAAGTTCGGACAGTCTTTTTCTGAAAGATGTTCAGCCTCAGAAACACTACGGAACTGTTCTATGCTTTCCTATGGGGTTGCAATGAACCACAATTGACTTCAGGGCAATGGCTCTTGATATTACAATAAGTCCCAGGGGTATGAGCATCCAATTTACAGATAATTTGTACCTGCCCTCTAATGTAAATTTTTCCTCATTTTGAAACAATAGAATCAATTCTTATTTGCAAAAATCACCTTTAGTTTTTACATGTGCACCTTTTAAATCATTGAAAAAGCATTTAACATTTTCTTGCACCAAAACCTAACCAAACTCACTGCCATGGAGTCAGTTCGGACTAGTGACCATAGGACAGGATAGAACTGCCCAAAGCCTCGTCCTTCTCCCTCAGTGGGGCTGGTGGTTTGGAACTGCTGACCTTGAAGATAGCAGCCCATCATGTAACCACTACCCCAATCAGGCCTCCTTCTTACACTAAAGTAAGGATAAATAAGAATGGCTCTATTTTGACTTAAATACACACTTAGGAACAGATCTCGTTCATAATGCAGAGACTACTCAGACAAATGTAAATAACCCCAAAGCAAATCTATCACTATGAAGTTGATTCCAACTCTTAGCAACACTACATAGGTCAGAGTAGAGCTGCTGCGTAGGGTTTCCAAGACTGTATAGCTTTATGGGACAGGTTGCCATTTGAACCACCAACCTTATGGTTGGAATAAATTACACAGCTTAATACTTAGCCCAGAGTGCCACATGGCTCCTTGTGTAGGGAAACCACATGTTTAATAGAAGTAGGAAAGTTACTTGACAAAATCCAACCTCCATGTATGAAAAGAGCACTTAACTAGCTAGAAATAAGGGTACTTCTTCAACTTAATAAAGTGTATCTATTAAAAACATACAGTTAACATTATCCTCCACTTTTCTGTCAGTTTGTTGTACTGTGGTGGCTTGTGTGTTTCTGTGAAACTGTAATCAATGTAACTGATATTTCCAATACTAACGATATCACCACAGTGAACAAGTTTGAGCAAAGCTTCCAGATTAACACAGACTAGGAAGTTACCTGGAGCTCTGCTTCTAAAGAATTTCTCAATAAAAGTCTAATAACTGGCAATGTAAAATTGTCGGACGCAGTGCCAGAAGATGGGGATCTTACTCCCCCGCCCAAGGTTGGAAGGCATTCAAAATGGGATTGTAGGACAGCTGCTTCTTCAAAGTAGAATTGACTTTAATAATGTGGATGAAGTAAAGCTTTTAGATGTTTTTTTTCTGATGTGGAATGACTCAAAATGAAAAGAAACAGCTGCAAAAACCTTTTAAAAAATCAGAGAATAGAATGTATGACAAAGTATAACTCTAGGAACCTTGGGACACATCAAGATCAATGTCTGGGGTCTTAGTGGGCTGGAGTGACTTGCTATTGAACAGTTTTAATTAGACAAGCATATGGGTCACTATGCCAGGAATGACCGTTTGAAGAAGAGTGACATAACATCCATCAAAAGGAACATTTTAAGAGCAAAATCAGGAAGCAATGCATTCATTGATAACATCCACACACCTACAAAGAAGACATGTAACTATGACTATTTTTCAAATTTATATACCAATCACAAATGCCAAAGGTTAAAAAAATGAAGATCCCCCCAATTCTGTAGTCTGAAATGCTTCAAATATGCCATCAAAATGCATTGATAATTATTGGTTATTGGAATGGGTAAGATATAATCACAGAAAAAGTATGAGTAGCTGAAAAATGTAGCTGTCAGAACTACCATACATTTAATATTTTAATGTTGTGTTAGGCAGGGTTGCCTAGAGAAACAAAG
>NW_022111366.1:3873414-3874802 GCF_000313985.2 Echinops telfairi
TCTTCAGTATATCCCACTTGTCTATTTATGACTCTTCTGTATTTGTATCCTTCCCTATTTCTGAAAGCCTATGTATTCCCTGTGCCAAGGTTCTCAAGTTTGTCCCAATTCCCTCATTAATGGGCCTAATTGCTTGGGATTTTATCTCAAGGTCTGTGATCCACCTTGAGTTTATTTTTGTGCATGGAGTGAGGTAAGGGTCTTGCTTCATTGTTCTGCAGGTAGATATTCATTTTTTCCAACTCCATTTATTGAAGATGGCATCTGCTTCCCATTTGATATTTTTGGGGCCCTTATCAAAGATCAGTTGCCTGTATGCTGATGTTTTTATTTCTGGGTCTTCCGCTCTTTTCCATTGGTCTGAATAACTGTCATTTTACCACTACCACACTGTTTTGACTTCTGTGGCTATATAGTACGTGCTAAAGTCAGGTAGAGCAAGCCCTCCCACTTTATCCTTCTTCTTGAGGAGTTCTCTGCTAATTCTGGACTTCTTGCCCTCCATACGAAGTTGGTAATCTG
The DNA here is from genome assembly GCF_000313985.2 of Echinops telfairi. Classification (NCBI taxonomy): domain Eukaryota; kingdom Metazoa; phylum Chordata; class Mammalia; order Afrosoricida; family Tenrecidae; genus Echinops; species Echinops telfairi. The sequence continues at coordinate 3,873,937 of NW_022111366.1, forward strand.
TTTTTCCAATTCTCTGAAGAAGGATGGTGGTATTCTTATCAGGATAGCATTGGACTTATATAGAGCCTTGGGCAGAACTGACATCTTTACTACATTGAGTCTGCCAATCCACAAACATGGGATATTCTTCCATTTTTTGAGGTTACTCTTGAGTTCTTGAAGTAGTGTTTTATAATTTTCCTCATACAAATCTTTCGGGTTTTTAGTCAGGTATATCCCTAGGTATGTCAATTTGTGCTTGGTTATTGTAAAGAGTACTACCTTTTTAATCATCTCTTCTGTGATCTTGTCTGACGTGTAGAGCAGTCCAATAGACTTCTGTTGTTGATTTTGTATCCTGTCACTCTGCCATATTCCTCTATTGCTTCCAACACTCCACTTGTGGAGTTTAAGGGATCTTCGATATATAGAATCATATTGTCTGCGAATAATGATAATTTCACCTCTTCCTTCCCTATCTGAATACCTTTAATATCTTTCCTTTGTCTTATATTGTTAGCCAGCATGATGTTAAATAGGAGTGGGGACAAGGGGAATCCTTGTCTGGTCCCCTTTTTCAGTGGAACTGTTTTGATCTTTTCTCCATTAGCTGCCATGTTAGCTATTGGTTTTTCAAATATGGGTTGTATAATATTGAGGAATTTTCCTTCTATACCTATCTTATTGAGTGTCTTAAACAGGAATGTGTGTTGGATGCTGTCGAATGCTTTTTCCGCATCTACCGATATTATCATGTAGTTCTTATCATTTTTCCTGCCAATGTGGTGAATAATGCTGATGGTTTTTCGTATGTTGAACCATCCCTGCATCCCTGGTATGAATCCCACTTGGTCATGGTGAATTAGTTTTTTAATATGCTTTTGTAT
>NW_022111366.1:3876888-3878230 GCF_000313985.2 Echinops telfairi
AGTTGGATAATTTGACAAATATGTGTCTTGACTTCTTGGGATTCAGTCTGGCTGGTGTTCTTTCAGCCTATTGAATACTTGCCTGATTTTCATTTATTAAGCTTGGGAAGTCTTCATCTAAGAATTCCCTCACTATTTTCACTGTTGACTTCTTTGTTGTGTTTTGTTCCAGTAGTCTAATTATTCTAATATTGTTTCTTTACATAGCATCAGGCAAGGCTTTCAAGGTTTCCTCAGCTTCTTTGATTGTCTTATTTGACTGCTTTTTCCCATTTGCTGAAGTCTGCTTGGTTATCCTCTAGGTCACTGGTGCGATTCTCTGCCTTCTCAAGTCTGTTGGCAAGGTCTGTCAATTTGTCACTGGATTTTGTTATTTCATCCCTTAACTTGTACTTCCCTTTGGTCTGTTGTCTTTATCTCCTCTATCATTTCATCTTTTTGCTGCATTGCTTCCCTCATATCATTTATGACTCCAAGTGGCATTCTGAAAATTTCTTTTTGTGGCAGGTCAATATCTACTTCACGTATGCCCAATGTTAGGTTCATGACTTCTTCTGGCATTGTCTTCTGTTTCTCCTGCTTTTTCTTTGAGACTGTTAGATCTGGTTGCTGTGTATGTGTTATTTTGAGGAGCCTGGAGCCATATTCTTGAGTCAAAGAACCCTGGGCTCTCTCTAGGGGGATTTGTATGAGTGCTTCTACAAACTACCTGCCAGTAGCTGTACTGAGGGGTCAGGCTATTGCTATATCTTCCTGTGGTTTCACTTTTATCCTAGCTGTCAAGTATTCCATTATTTGGAATGTGTATTGGATATTTCTCTCATGTGATGCTGGTCAGGTTGTTGTGGGCCCACGAGGGTGTCGCTTCCCTGTCTGATCTCTAAGTAGGCTTCACGGTTCTTGGAGCACCTCGGCTGGCCTGTGGTGTTTTCCTCTGCAACTGGAGTGCTGAGGAGGGCGTGACCTCCTTGGTGTAGAGCTCTGTAGCTGGAAGGGGAATTACCATAGACAGAGAGATCGCCTTGGAGATTGGGTGGATGTTCCCGCAGTAGCATGGAGCCCCATCAGTGGCAGTCAGGCATTTCCCTCAGTCACTTGTGTGGCCTTGGCATTTAGGCTGGTGATAACCCCACTCTTTGAAGTGGAAAACCCCCTGCTGCTTGTTGTATGGAAGAGGACCGGTGTGATTTCACCAGCTGCTTGAAAAGCCAATAAATGTGGTGGGAGCTCCCTCAGTTAGGCCTTCAGAGTTTCCCTAGACACCGGGAGTGGCTTGGAGGCTACTAGTGGCTTGTGACAGGAAAGAGAGTGAAAGGAGAGGAAAAATAGAGAAAGAAGAAGA
>NW_022111366.1:3879312-3887831 GCF_000313985.2 Echinops telfairi
TAGAGAGAGAAGAAATAAAGTAGTAGGTAAGAGATAACTGAGACTTGATCATCTGTCCGTGAGGCTGGAGGGGTTCCAACTATTCCAAAAGGTAGCAGGGTGATGTACCTGTTTGATGTAGGGTTCCACAGATGCTGTGTGGGATTGCTTCAAAGGGAAGATCGCACCCGTGGCCAGGCGTCAGTTAAGAGCTGGAGTTCACTGGTGTGCCTGCCTAGTGCTATAGGTAGCACTGCAGCAGCCCCTTGCTTTTTTTTATGGCATGTAATAATTTGGTAGATGTGGTTCTGCCACTGCCAATAAATATGATTTAAAAGTTTTGCACTATCACCAACCCCATTATTTGTATAAATAGTATACAGTCACTTAAGAGTTTAATCTGTACAAGCTAACATGTATTGTGGTTCATAGGCTGCCTATACTTGTATAATTTCCTTACTTCAACTGTGTTTTAAATATATATCATTGGCCAAATTAATGACACTGTCAATACCTTATGCTGATAAGGTAATTATGTGGCAATTACCTTATGCTTCCGGGAGATGATTGGGAATGTGAGGTCTCTAAGGTGAAATTATATATGCACCATATATACTCGAGTATTAGCCATCCCAAATATCCGCTGAGGCACCTAATTTTACCATAAGAACTGCATTAAAAATGTGCTGAAAGACTCGGCCTATACTTGAGTATATAGTACACACACACACACACACACACACACACAGTGATAGGTTTATTGTGCCAACCTGGCCAGTGATCACATGTGGGATTAATAAGGTCACAGTTTAATTTAAGGACAAAGAGATAAATGGCTCAGCGAGCCTTGCCTTTCTGTTTCTTGCTCTCTGATGATTGGACCAATGTGTGGCTGCCTTAGCTAGTTCTCTGCCTCAACTTGCGAACTACACTGCCTATGAGACATCCAACCCCTGGATCATGCCACTATAGTTTAAGGTTCATTTGAGACCTGCTTCACCACACAGCTGGTGTATACATTACTTGAGCTGGGAACTGTAGGACCATGTCATCTGGCTGACTGTGGTTTGCTGTCTGTGCGGGACTGCCTGTTCTGCTCTACAGAAGACTCAGCTGTCTGCTTCCTTGACTTGTACCCAGAAGCACTCATGATTTGAAGGACTGACCGTATATTAACTGTCTCACGGAAGTGAGTTGAACTGAGCCCTCTGTAATGTTCTGTGGACTAATTAGCTGATTATTCTTCAGGTTCTGTATATCTAGATTTATATATAAAATCATAAATGTCCTGGTTTTGTTTCTCTAGAAAACCCAGTATATATATCACAGATTTTGAACTCACGCTTAATTCTAGCCCCAATCTAAGAACAATTAGTTCTTATGGCATAGCCCAGCTTGATGCTTGACCTCATGAAGAGATCATTGAAGATATGGGTGCTATAGCAAAGTGTGGTGAAGAAAAAGATGGTGCCCAATTATCAGAAAGAAAAGTGTCTGGGGTATTAAAAGCTTGTCTTCAAACAAGCAGCCATCTAAGCGAGGCATCAACTAAATCCACATGGAAGAAGCACACCAGCCTGTATGATACAAGGATTTTAAATAATATAACCCCATTCTGAAGAAGGGAATGATATCACAGTTTAAATTCTGAACACTTAGTTTGCAGAAGGCTATTGACAAATGGATGTCTAAAGAGGATCTGAAGCTTACTCTTGAATGTAGAGTAAAGTGAATGACAGAAATTATTGTCAAAAATATAACTGAATGGATTTCCAAGGGTGGCTCAATAAGACAAAATAAAATATTATAATAAAGTGTGCCAGAATCCAACTTAGATTCTGAAGAGGTCATGGCAGCAAGATACCACTCCTGATGTCAGATGGATCTTGACTATAGCAGAGAAGACCAGAAAGATGTTTACCTGTGTTTTATTGACTATGCAAAAGAACTTTACTGGGAAAATCATAACAAGTTATGAATGCAATGGTGAAGAATGGGGCTTCTTGAGAATTTCGTTGTGCTCATGAAGAACTTGCAGAGACCAAGAGGCATTCATTCAAACAGAACAAAGGAATACTTTGTATAGTTTAAGGACAATTATGTTTTAGGGTTATAGCCTTTCCCCATATGTATTCAGTCTCTATGCTGAGCAAATCTGAGAAGCTAGACTGGATGAAGAAGAATGAAGCATTAGCATTGAAGGAAGACTCATTGCCAACTTTTTAGATGCATATGACTCATTCTGCATTCTGGACTGCTTCTTTCAGTATCATTGGTTTTTGATCACATGCTACCTCTTCAAAATGGTTGAATGTCAACCTGTGTTTTTTTTTTGGTACAGTAATTATATATTCCACCCATCTTCTTTTGATGCTTTCTACGTCATTCAACATTTTCCCATAGAATCCTTCAACACTGCAACCTGAGACTTTTTCCTTCTGGTATTTCAGCTGGAGATATACTGAGTGTGCTCTTCCCTTTTGATTTTCTGACTGCACTTCTTTTTATGATTAATATAGTACTTTACTTCTCAGGCTGATCTTTGAAATTTTCTGTTCTGCTCTTCACCATTTCTTTCATTAGCTTCAGCTACTCTACATTCAGGAACAAATTTCAGTCTCTTCTGATAGCCATTTTGTCTTTTCTTTATTTCTTGTATATACAATGATCTTTTTCCCTTTCTTCATATGTGATGCATTTGACCATCCTCCTACAACTCATCTATGTTTAGGTCATTAGTCTTCAGTAAGTCAAATATTTTCTCTAAATGGTCTTTAAATTCAGGTTCAATGTATTTGAAGCCATATTTTAACTCTTGAGGACCTATTTTACTTTTGGTCAGCTTCAACTGGAATTTACATAAGTAATTGATCATCTTTTTCACAGTTGGCCCATGGCCTTATTTTAACTGATGATATTAAGCATCTCCATTATCTCTTCCTATATGTGTACTCAGTTTGATCCCTGTGAATTCCATCTGGCAAGGTTCACATATATGGTCACTGTTTATGTGGTTGAAAATAGATACTTGCTGTGAAGAAGGGGTTGGTTTAGCAAAATTCTATCATACAATCTCCAGCTTCATTTCTATTACCAAGGCCATAGTTTCCACCAACTGTTCCTTCCTTTTGTCTGCACTTTCAAACATTATTTTTCCTATATTCATACTTTATACATTCCACATTCCAACTTTCAATGGATGCTTGCAGCTGTTTCTCCTCATTCTAATTTGTATCTCATTAACATTGTGCTGCTAATCAGAAAGTCAGCAGTTCGAAACCACCAGCTGTTCCAAGAAAGAAAGATGTGGCTTTCTGCTCTTATAAAGCATTATAGTTTTCGAAAGCCATAGGGACGTTCTGCTTTGTTCTATAGGGCTGCTGTGACTCATAATCAATGTGATGGCACTGAGTTTGGTTTGGATTTATTCTGTGAAATATCCAGAATGTGTTAATCTGCTGAGACAGACAGGCAATTAGTAGTTGCCTAGGGATTTAGGGGAGGCCGGAATAAAGAGCAACTTTTCAGGGTGAAGTAAGACTATAAACTTAGATCATAGTCATATTTGAACAACTTCCTGAATACTCAACCTTAAATGGATTCATTTTACAGTGTTTGAATTATGCCTTAACACGTGTTTTTAAAAAGTGAAGCATAAATTTGATGATGATTGAGGAAGTCATCTCTGCATAGGAAAATTAGGCCATCACAGAGGAAGATGAAAGTGAGTGCATGGCATGTCAGAAACGATCGGGTCACATGGTCACAACTTCAAGTACACAGCAGTGTCTTTGGTAAAAATACAACACACACACACACACACACACACACAAACAAAACAAAAACCAGTTACTTTCAATCTTTTCCAATTCATGATGACACCCCCCTCCCCAGTGCACAGAGTAAAAATGGTTGACAGCATTTTCAAAAGTATGACCATTCAGAAGCAGGCATACCTTTCCCGATGCATCTTGATGGGTTCACACAACTGAATGCTCTATTGGTAGTTGAGGACTTAGGTAATTGCAAAACACAGGGGCACAGAGTTTCTTTGGTAAAACTCACAGAACAAGGTTTAGAATTTTGCATACAGTATAAATCTAAATGATCTTTATATTCCGCCCAAGGATTTCTGAAAGTCTAAAGGGTTATTGAAGTTTAGAATAATACTAACTGTTTTCATAAGCTGTTTTCTATGGCTGCTTTTCTGCAGGTAGCTGACAGCAAGCTGGGCTGGGATAGTTGATCAGCCTGAAGAAAGGATCTTTTATCTGCCCCTCAACAGCCACACATCTTCCAGAAGTTGACTGTCTGCCTGTATCAGCTTCCAAACCTGGGCAAACTGGGTTACTCTTGTATCTGCATTGGAAATGATGCAGAAAACCATCAAAAGTCTTCATCATAGACCTGTGTTTCCAGAGGATACTGAGGCTGAAGGCAGAAGGATATAAATGTATTCCATGCTACCTAAACAGAAATCTTTTTTTACCTTTTTCCTCCTCAACCTTCTCTTTCATTTATTTTTTTCCCCTCTATTCTGTTTTTTGTTGAGACATCTTGTTAAATTTTAGAGATTAAGAGGCCATTTAGCATGTGAAGAGTGTGGTACAGGTTGCAGCTGACTAAATTAATCCCAAAACTTCACACTAAGATGAAAATCAAAGCTGTCTGTTTTCTTGCTTAAAGTATCTGTGAGCGCTGGGCAGGAGGAAATTGGTATCTCATTAAAAAAAGGGGTAGAGAGCGAGGTAGAAAAGAAGCTGGAAGCTTGTTAAACGTGGGAGGAAAAGCCATCTTAATTGTGCTTTTCCATTTGCTAGCGAAAGGACATTTGTTATGAGTTCAGAAAACTTTATCCCAAGCAAAACAGAGTTAATGGCATTATTTTTGACTTTTTAGTCAGTGGTAACTCTGGAGTCCTGTTTCAAAATAAAGGTTTCACTGCAGGAAGTCAATTAGACCAGAGAATGCTGGCAAAGGGTCAACTGCTTTCCCTTTCTAAGATTGATTTGAGAGCTGCTACTCAACCTTTCACCTTGCCCCCATGTAAGAGGGAAGGCAGGACGAGGGCTCCTCATTAGTTCAGGAACCTATGTGTCTGGAGAGGCATTTAAAAGCCAGTCAGAAACAGTTATTGAAAGTCTACTGCCCCTACTACACATCAGTTTTCTCTTCTGGAAAATGGATATATTGATGACTTCATGGTTGTGATGATTATATATGATGTTACCTGAAAAAACACCTAGCAATGAGCTAAGCACTGCTAGGAAAATTAATAAAACATCTTTTCATGTTATGAACCTAGGACATTGACTTATGCAATTTTCATAATAATCACATGTAAAATAACAGAGACTGTGTTATTTTTGTCCAAGATCAACCAGTACATGAGCGAGTGAGATTTGATTGAAATCTGTTTTACACTTGCTCATATAATACCATGTATTGCATATGGCCTTTAACTGCAAGTGAATAAGAGAGAAGAAACACAATCAGGTAGTGAAGTAATGACCAAGTCTGAGTTGTGTCCAAATAGGATCAGTGTGCTAAGAAAGCATAAAGAAAAGAGAGAATTATACCAAATGACCAGGTCATAATGTCCAAGAATATGTAAGATTGCTTGGTGGAATCCTCAGATTCTTTAATTTCCAGCTATATAAGAGTGAAAAAGTTATTTCCTCTCTGGAAGATCCTTTCAGTATGGCATGAGGATTGAGATGCTGTCCAGTGAAAGTTTTGTAAACGTCTATAAAACACAAATGCTGGTATATGGTTCTTCTTTTTTAATCAGGGCAGATTTTACACACAAGGCAATGGATTCAAAGGATTTTGAAGGACAATGGTTAAGTTTCAACAAATCATCCAACTTTGAGAGAATGTCTGAAGTAACCTCAATATTAAGTATATTGCAATAAAATCCTGTCTTCTTTACCTACTGAATTTGTTTGAAATCCAAGATAGATAGACCCATTTCTAAGAAAATCAAGTAAAAAGACTAGCCCCAGGTTTCTGTCAGGGTGGTTAAATTTGTATCAGGCAAATCTTCCTGCCAATAGCAATGACACATTCTGACAAAATTTAAGAACCAGTTGTTACAAAGTGAATGGCCATCAGCAGTCAGAAACTAAAGGTGATTTGTCGCTTGAAAGAAGGAGAACACAGTGGTTGAAACTCACGTTTCAAAGAATGTTCTTTTCCACGTCATCCCAAGTCTGTGTAATGCTAAAGGGAAGGGCTCAAACAGAAAGCCCCACAGTTTTAGTGAAATGAAGAGATAGGGAAGAGAATACGTTGATGTGTCACCCAGGAGAGGAGCCCCCAACCCTCAGTTCTCATTAAACTATTTTAAAATCTTTGTCAGACCTTGAATGAGGCATGCCCAGGGAAAGCAGTCCTGGAGAAAACAATAGCTGGGAAAGGGATACAGATGCGTCTGAGATCCCAACGACTTTTTGCTACGATGGAAATGGACGGTTGAGAGTTTTGAGGACAACCAAATTAGGAGAGGAGCGTAGGATTTCCATGAAAACAACAAAGGGACCACACTTCAGCTGTCAAGGTTATGTTCCAGATTAAAAATCGATCCCTGAAGGCTAAGAGGAAAATAATGTCTAAAACCAAGAAACCAAGTCATCACACACTGAAGATGACCCATCAGTAATTCAACGAACTTCTAGATAGCACAAACTTTTTTATGAAAAAAAATTGTAAACTTGAAAGTGGACAATGTAATACACCACTACTGGTATACAATAAAGACTATTGCATGTGAAGAGATAGAAAATGTAATTTATAATCAATGGAAGAAAATATGCAATATAAGTAGTCATTTGGGTAATACAGTAGTTGGGGTTAGCAGATAAGTATATAAAAGAATGTTGATAGACTTTCCCTCCAGCCCAGAGGGAGAAAACGGTCGCATTCTAAGCAACTAAAACACTGAATAAAACCAATACTGGACATCGAGTAACTGAAATGTGATTTTTTAAGAAAGAAAAACTAGAGAGGAGAGTCTTCTTTTCACAAGGGTTATCTCCCTGCTATCGAGTTAATACTGACTCAGAGTGACCCAATAGCACAGGGTAGAACTGCCCCTGTAGGTCCCCCAAACTGCAAATGTTCACAGAAGCAGAAAGTCACATATTTCTCCTGAGAAGCAGGTTGTGAACTCAAACTGCCGACCTGACCAATAACAGCTCAACATGTAACCACTAAGCCATCAGGGCAACCTGGAAAGAATTCCCAGATTGTGGTACAGGAACATGGTAGCTTTACAGAGCCCAACTAGCTCAGTGAGTTGAGGAGGCAGAAAACATAGTTCAAGGATGCCAAGGAAGTTAGAATTTGAGATAGAAAACTCAAATAGGGAAATCTTCACAGAAAATACGAAAGCTCTTTCTAAAAATCTGTACAGGGATTCCCTTGAGCAATTACCTGAATACCAGTCTGTGCGTGAATAGATTTAAATACTGTAAGGCTAAAATAATAACAACTTCTAAGGAAGAAAAAAAAAAGACTAATAATTCCAGCACTGCCATAGGGTTGGCAAGCGCAAGCCGCTGTGGAGAAATCTCAGTGAGTAATGGTACACTCAGCGCAGATGAACACTTCAAAAGCATTGAGTTGATTCCTACCCCTAGTAATCCTGTAGGATAGAGTGGAACTGTTCTTTAGGGTTTCTTAGATTGAAAATCCTTCTAGAAGCAAATAGCCTCATGGTTCTCCCTAGGAGCAGCTCATGGGTTCGATCCACCAATTCTGAGATTAGTAGCCTTGGCCCCCTGTACTTTTTAAAAAGTTAGGAAAATCTAATTAAAATTTTATAAGAAATCCATCAGTATTTAAATTATTAACCTGGGGTGGGTAGATAGCAAGGTGGAAGTGCATGATTTAAATTAAAAACCCAACATTTTATCATTTTGGCAAAATTATAAAGCATTGAATTTTAAAATCATACGTGCTAGGTGACTAAAATAGCAAACAGTGAAGAGATAAGCATACTGACCTGTGCTTCCTCTTAACAGGATGACAAAGGGGCCAGTTTGTGGTACAGGTGGAGGTGATAAGACACAGTGGACACTACCATCTCAGCATCCTATCAGGTCATGCTCCAGCCTGAGATCTAACCTTCAGTCACGATTTCAGTTAGAGCTTACCCTTTCTTCCTAAGAAAAGAGCTTTCCAGTAATTCTTTATGCTGGTAAACTTTCACATGCTGCTGAAATCCTGATGACAACAATTAATGTATTCAATCAGCACCCATGTCTTACATACAGCTGTTTTAATGTGAAGGCTGCCAAGTTCAAGAGTCAGAAAACTGCCCCCTCCTAAGGGCTCCTGCCTCATCTCAACTCCTTCTTTTGTCTGGCATTACTTTCATTTAATGATTAGTGACTTCATTCAATCCATCAACACTGGTCAGCGTTACATCAGTCTCTTGGGCATTTAGCAGAATCTGACCTGATGGAAAACAGCCTACCAAACAAAGGAAATTCACTATTGGAGAAATGGAAGAGAGGGGAAGGAGGATGGGACCACAA
>NW_022111366.1:3888174-3889151 GCF_000313985.2 Echinops telfairi
ATTTCCAAAGGCATGAAGCAGAGGAGTGGACAGAGCTTCAATTCTTTAAGAGGTAACTTGGGTTTTAAAATCAACTGTAGTTCTTTGGGCTGGAAAAAACAATAAGATGTGATACTTTTTCCAGGATGGTAGTTGTTGAACTCTTGAAGTTCTAGGGGGTTTGAGGAGAAGGGAAGGTCAATATCACCAAGCAGACTCCATTCAGTTTGCATTCAGCTTTTCATATAGCTATATTACAGAGAGTCATTCAAGACATCTGGAAGGAGAACTTTGATTTCCATTTCTTGGGGCTCCGAGTTTACTGAGCATATAATTATTCTACAGCATTGACCATTCTTTATGATGGGTTTATCACCCAATATGTCTCTGGGTGGTACAAACCACCTAAACTTTGAGGGTTTCAACACACCCAGCTGTACAGCACACCCTTGCTGATCAGCTTCCATAAAGATTACAGCCAAGAAAACTCCCTGAGGCAGTTCTACTCTGTAATACATGGGAATGGCACCAACTCAACGCCAGTGGATTTGGTCACCTGCTACTGAACTTGTGTTCATGCTCATCTGCTATTTGAACAATTGCGTGTCTCTGATTGGATCTCTGATGCAGGTAGAGGCCTTGTCTCTACTGCTTTAGATGTAGAAAGCCTGTAATTACACACTAAGTAAGTAGGGCAGTGATGAGACTCAATTACAAGATGGAAGCAGGAAATAAAGAAAAAGTACCCAATATTAGTGCTATGATTTTTTCCATGTTAACATCATTTACAGTTACCCTCTGTTGCCCTCCTTAAGGCAAAGAACTGTGGCCTCAATGAAGTACATCCATAGGAAGAAATACCACTTGTAAATTTTTTAAAATGTATTCCTTATCACAAGAAAAGAGACTCAAAGAACTAAAAATCAGATCAGTGGGTGCCCACCTTCCTGATACGATCACTGAAAACAAAGGTGTGCATAAGCAAAGGTGGTGAAGAA
>NW_022111366.1:3890037-3891996 GCF_000313985.2 Echinops telfairi
GTTTTGAGAAACGATGTACAAATGCGCTTTACACAATTGATGTGTGTATGGATTGGGATAACAGTTGTATGAGCCCCTAATAAAATGTTAAAATAAATAAATAAAAAAATAAATAAATAAATAAAAGAAAGAAGACACTGACAAATTTTATTAGTAATATAATAGAGGGTAAAATGAAAAAATTAAAAACATTAATCCCAAAGTAGTAAGATTTAATAAAGAACTAACAAGAGATAAAATTATTAGGAAAACAGTGAAGTAATACACTGTAATCCAAATATATCAGTAATCATATCAATTGTAGAGAGTCTAAATACTCTTGCATTAAAAGATTATGATTATTAGTCTGTTAAAAGAAGGTGAACTATAAAACTGTATATTCTTTACAAGATAGACCTTAAAAATATGGAAGGTTTAAAAATAAAAGATGAAAGATAACAACACATAAATACTAAGCAAAGGAAGGATTATGTACTTGTGTATTTACTGCAATAACACACAAGTGGATTTTATTTGTAGGAAATGACATGTGAAATAGTAATTCTAGAAGTATATGCATGTATCTATATCATATATAATATAAAGCATATATACATAGGCATTGTACATATCGTATATACATAAACTTATATGTGCCTAACTCATCATCTCAAAAATATATGTACCTTAAAAATACAGAGTAAAATATAAAAATAAATAAAATAAAAGATGAAAATATAAAACCTACCATCAAGTGGTATTTTTGTTTGTTTTTTACATCGTTCTTTTTAAAGGCTTGATTAACACCAATTAAAATGCACTTGTATTTTAAATATTAAATTGTAAGCATAAATATTGGCAAGTGCATACACTCACTTAAGTCACTCTGCTTTCAAAAGATGGAATATTTCAATAACTAGAAAGATCCCTGCTGCCCAACCCTGTCAATTATGTTTTGTGAGACAACTACCAGTATAAATTCTTTCATCATTTATTAGTTAATTCTCTTCTATAGTTTCAATCAAACTAAAATCGTACAGTATGTGCTCTTTGACTTCTTTCTTTCATCATAATAATCTTGAAATTCGGCTATTTTATTGCATGTACTAGTTTCTTGTGTTTTTATTGTTGAGTAATATTCCAATAAATGAATATTCTAGAACTTGTTTACATATTCTCCTGTTGATGGACATGTGGATTGTTTCCAGTTGACTATTAAGAATAAGCTGCTATGATATTTTTGGTGTGAGGATTTGGTAGGCATGTGTTTTCATTTCATTTGGATAAATACTTAGAAATGTAACTGCTGGGTCATAGGATAGGTGTATATTTAGTTATATAAGAAACTACCAGATATTTTCCCAAAATGATTGCAGCATTACCTTAAGCAATGTATAAGAGTCCTCACTATTTCAAAGACCCTCCAATTATTGGTGCTGTAAATCTTATTTATTTTAGTCATTCTAGGGAAGGAAATTGTGGAACCAGGATTGGAAAAAGATTTACTAACGAAATTTGTGAGATACAGATAACACACATTGCTTTCCTAAAATGAAAATGATTTGGAATCTTTAATGATGAAAGTCAAAGAATGTAGCCTTTACTACAGATTATAACCTGCATGTGAAGAAAACAAAACTCTTCACAATGGACCAATAAGCAACATAATCATAAATGGAGAAGAAATGGAAATTTTCAATGACTTCATTCTTCTTAGGTCAATAATCAATATCCATAGAAGTAGCAAATGATGTATTGCATTGAGCAAATCTGTGGCAAAGTATATCTTTAAAGTCTCAAAGAGTAAACATATCACTTTGACAACTAATGTGTACCTATCTCAAGCCATAATGTGTCTAATAGTTCCATATGCATGTGAAGGGGACACAATAAAAAAGGGAGGTAGATAAATAGGTGCTTTCAAAATGTGGTGTTGGAAAACTATGTTTACCAAAAAAGCAATACATTTTAGAAGTGTTC
>NW_022111366.1:3892388-3894547 GCF_000313985.2 Echinops telfairi
GATTAAAATAAATAAATAAATAAACGGAATACTATACATCTCAAAGAAAGAAAGAAGGTCACCATGGTAGATAGGTTTCAGCAAAGGTTCCAGAATATGACAGACTATGATGAAAGGTCAGTTGATTGTTCTTTCAAAAAAGCTAACCAATGAAAACAGAATATTTATTGGAGAGTAAAAATTTAAGGAAAAAAAGAGGAGACAGGGATTGGCAGGGCAATAGTCAGATAAAGTTGTACAACTTATAAAAGTATCCCTATGTTTTCCAGTAGAGAATTCCTGCTTTGGTCAGAAATAGCTAGGCACTTGTACCATCACCTTGTTCAGTCATTAGATCGTGTCCACCACACAAGTAGTATGACCGCAGCTCAAAAGTTGTAATATGTAATAATCGAACAATTATTGTAATTATTGAAGTTAAGGCTTTTTATTCCATCAAAGATCATAACTCCTGATTAGCAGTCTTCTTTTGAACAGCACCCTCTTAGAAAAGTCTTGCCCTTTCACACTAAAGACAACAGCATCTCTCTCCTCTTGGTATTCTAGGATGAGAATGTATTTTTTGTGTCTTTCAGTGCTTTCTAAATGAGCCCAAGGGAGGATTATGTAGTGCTCCACGACAATCTGCTTCTTTAAAAACCAGCCTCAGAAACCCGAAGGAGCCATTCTCTCTCCTCTGTAGTATGGGACCACTCTGAGTCAGAATCAACTGGATAGCAACGGGAGACAAAGGGAAAGGGAGTTCTGGTGACTGAAGGCTTGCGTGATAAGCCCCAAAGTCAGCCGTGTGAACCCACCCAAGAGACCTGGGGATCTGTTCCTATAAGAATACAGCCCAGGAAACCCTGTGGAACAGTTCTGTTCTGTCGTGGAGGCCCAGCGCTATTTAGTCCAAGCCAACGTAATAGCACCTAAGAAGAGCAACAGGCTAAGAACAATTTGTAAATAATCTCGTCTTTACACTTTCCTCAATTATCTCAATAAGTAGGCTAGTTGCTTCCTTCTGGGGCATAACTAATAAGCCCATTCTATGAGCATGATTTATCTCCCTAATTAGATTGCTGTTATCTTACCCATTTCGATCATTTTAACTCATGGTGACTCCCTGTGTTACAGAGTAGAACTGCTCCGTAGGGTTCTTGGCGGTGTTTCTCTAGTCTTCTCTAAAAGAAAAGAGGAACACAATGTTAGTTTGTCGTGCCCCTGAGTGAGTTCAGATCACCTGGTTGCAAGAGGAGCATAAACCCTTTGGGAAATTCTGAGAACTTTGCACTAGATTAAAACATCTCAAAGGCAGTAATTCTAATCTTTAAAAATTTGATTTATCCCTTGCCTCAGTCAGTAAAATTCTCTGCTCAGAAGAACGGGTGCTAAATGCTTTATGAAAATCTTTATTTAATCTTTAGTTGTATGAACTAGTCTGTATTTTAGACACTGTGCGCAGTGACAGCTGCTAACCCGAGGTCGGCAGTTTGAAAGCACAGCAGAGCGTTCTGAGCGCTGTGTGAGAAAGACAAGGCTTTCACCACCTGTAGAGTTACACTCGCAGAAAGCCCCAGGGGCTGTTCTACCCTGCCCTACGAGGTTGCTAGGAGCAGGAGTATGGTTTGGGAATGGCAATATCAGACCTAGAGGGGAAGACATAGCAGCCTACTGTCCTTACTGGTCTAAGTGAAGGCTCACTTTAGCCTGCAGATGAAGCCGTTGTTTTTATAGCTTGAAACTGAGTTGCTTCTCGAGCTAGGCTGGTAGGTAGTCTGCACATGAGTCATAGTCATATAGCTTCTTTTGCATTTTCTGACCCTCACATACTACCCTCCACACTCCCACCTATCAGTACTTTTGTTCCCTAGATGATAAAAAACTGCCAGGTGGATTTCTTGCTTTGCTTGATCTCTGGGTCATTTGTACACCTGCTGCTCATGCTGCACTTACCACTGGAATTCCACTGTCAAAGCAGACTGCCAAGGTACATTTGTTACAGCATGGCTTATTACCACACAAACCAAAGGCAAGTCCGTGTCCTGAAATATAATTCTTGAAATTGCCTATTTAACTCACTTTACGTTAAAAAGCATCCCATTGATTTATCCCTAACATCCCATTAAAATATATATATCTACCTATGTCTACATATGTTATCAATATATGCATTGACC
>NW_022111366.1:3895321-3902407 GCF_000313985.2 Echinops telfairi
TCTGCAAGGGGATCTCCAGTGGCCTACAAATGGGCTTTGGGTCTCCACTTTCATCTCACAGATGAGAACTAATTTTTGCAGGCTCAGACTGGCTTTAAACTCTGAGACTAACCTTGTCAAGGGCAGCAAGAGAATAGGGGAGCTCAAGAGATTCATCTGCAAGCAACCTTTGCTTTTTCTTAGATCCTACTTCTAGCAACAAGGCTCCTGTCTTGTTCTGAGAGCCTGTACTAACCTGGTGCCCGTGATGCAGATAGCGGGGCACGTGCCAGAGACCTCATGGTTTTTGCTTCCCTGTGCTTTTGTAGCTATTGGGGAGCTTTTCAAGGTCTCTGCATTCTAATCAGATTTTCACACCCCTTGTCTCACTTGGTTTTCACAATTATCCCAATTTGAGTCAAACCATTTTCTATTTAAAACACAATATTAAAATGGAATCAGTATTAAAATTTCTCTAACAGCTCCATAACCAGTGTTTTCATTTTTAAGCAGTATGAATGTGTTCAGGGACACGTGGAAATAGAGATCAATAGAAAGAAGTTCTTTATCACCTTTAATCTCACTATCACATGATAATCACAGCTAATTTTCCAGAATTTCAAATTTTGTTATATAATTTTTGAAATCATTTTATGTATAATGCTTTGAAACTTCAAGTTTCACCTCTAATGAACTTTAAAGTTCTTTTCTATTACTACGTGCTGGATTTGATCCTAATATCAAATGGGTACCACGAAGAATCATTACAGCTCAAATTCGTTTAAAGCAAATAAACAGAAGAAAGAATGTGCAAGGTGTAATAGAAACTATCCTACATCTTTAATGAAAAACATCAAGACAGAGTATTCCAGAGTCAGGTACCTTGAGTCTGGCATTATGCTGACAAGAGGGCCTACAAGGAAAACAAGGTAATACAATAGTCACTGGGACCATATTACTTCAGGATATACCTATGTTTCCCTCTTAAACTATGCAACATACTAATCGCATACTTTTTTACACTGACTACACTGTCAGTGCAAAGCACTATCTGTAGTGTCACCTAAATAGCTATTTTGAGTTCCCTGGTGGTGGAGTGTGTTATACATCGGGCAACTAACTGCATGGTCAGTAGTTTGAACCCGCCAACTGCTCCCTGGGGAAAAAAGGAGGCTTTCTTTTTTGCATAGTTGCAGACAGACCAGTCTCTGGAGAAGGACATGATGCTCCTTCACATCATGGTAAAGTCAGGGGCATCAGAAAGAGGAGGTTCCTCCATGAAGAGAATTGACACTGTGGCAGCAGAAATGGGCTACAAGATAAGAACAGTCATGAGGATAGTTCAGAGGCGGGCAGTGTTGCATTCTGTTGTACACAGGGTTGCTTTGACTCAGAATCTACTTGATGGCAACAACAACAACAACAACAAAGATTTACAGCTTCAAAAACCCACAGGGACCATTTCGACTTTGTACTGTAGGGTCTCTATGGGTCCGGATCAGCTCCATGGCAGTGCGTTTATTTTGTTTGTTTGTTTGTTTGTTTGTTTTGGTGTAGGAGCCTTGGTGGTGCTGCTGGCTAACATGAAGACTGGACTTCCAACCCCGTCAGTCCTCAGGCGAAAGATGAAGCTACCATCCTCCCTACAAGGTGTACAGCCTGGGAACTCCTGTTTGGGGTCACTATGAGTCAGAAGGGAATTAATGGCAGCGAGTTTGTTTTGTTTAGTATATAATAAGATGCAGGAAAATCAAACACAGCCAAGCACTCCTCATGACCTAGAGTGCTGATAATGGAAACAGAGTGCTTGAGATGAACAGCCGAGTTCCATGCAATCGGCCTCAGCTATGCGCCATCGCAGACTCCGCCAGCCATAGGCAAGAAAGTCGCCTCCTTTGTGATTTAATTGCAAGGTTCTCCAATCCAGCATTGGCCCAAGCCCCAAAGTTTCCATATCCATCTACCCAAATGTCTTACTGTTAAAGACTTTTTTAAAAATTGGTGATAATAGATACAACAAATACACACCATCTCAATAATGCCCCCATTCCACAACTCACTGACAATCTTCCCATAGTGCAACCATTTTCACTATCCTTTTGTCAAATAATCCCACCATTTGCATAAACTCAAGACCCTAAGCAACCCCCCTGCCTCTTTCCCCCTCCCTCCCATCTCTGGCAGCCAATAATTATCTTTGCTTTATATATCTCTCTATATATAGATAGATGATGGAGTAGGGGCCCCTCCCAAAAAGGAAACATCTCCACCCAGTCATTCGCTTTGAGTTAGCGCAGCCAGTGGTGTCCCTTCAGAAGGTTCTTTTTGGTCACAGGTAATTTTTTCCTAAAAGCAGTTTAACTTGAACCTTTTTTTATGATGGCTGATTTAAAAGAACAGCATGTGGCTGTGAAATTTTGTTTGAGAAAAATTTTGTTTGCCAAAAATGCCGCAGAAACTGCTGTGATGTTGACCACAGCTTACAAGGACTGCACTATAGGAAAAACTCAAGTGTACAAATGTTTTTCTCATTTTGGAAGAGGTAAAATGTCAATTGATGACAAACCTTGGTCTGGACATCCATCTACTTCCCTAACGGACGAAAATGTCGACTCATAGTGCATTTGGAGTCCATTCCACCAGGTCAGACTGTTAATCAAGTTTTCTATTTAGAGGTTCTGAAAAGATTGTGTAACAGTATGAGGGGAAAAAAGGCCTGATTTGTGACAGATAGGGGATTGGGTTTGGCATGAGGACATGCACCTGGTCACGCAGCCATTTCAGTGCACCAGTTTTGGGTAAAAAACCAGCAAGCTTCTTGCCCTACGCACCTAATAATCTGACCTCACTCCGTGTGACTTCTTTGTGTTTCCTCAAATGAGGAGGGACATGAAAGGACAGCGATTTGACAACATAGAAGAGACAAAGAAAACAAGGGAGGTCCTGTCAGTCATCCAAACCGATGAGTTTGAAAAATGTTTCCAAGAAAGGAATCACAGATTTGACAAATTTATTCAGTGTGATGGAGAGTCCTTTGAAGGTGAAAAGGTTGTTTTATAAAAAAACTTAAATACAAAGCTTTGAAAAAAACTTCCTGTTTTGTGGGGGTATCCCCTCATATAGTATGTGTGCTTTTGTGACTGGCTTCTCTTAGCTGGCATGGTCCATTCATGGAGAAGCATGCATCAGGGTTTCATTTCTCTGGGTGTGCACACGCCACATTTTGTTTGTCCGTGCACCTGTTTGTGGCTACTGCGAAAGGGCGGTGTTCAGCACTGGCGTGAGGGCTCGGGTTTGCTTTAGTCTTCTCACTGCTTCTGGGGATAAACCTAGGACGGGGATTGTTGCATGGCTCCTTTAAAGAACTTTGTTTCACTGCAAGGGTGTCATTGTGTAAGTGGTTCCATTCCGCTCTAACCATAATGGAGATCTAACTCATCCCAGGCAGGTCACTTTAAGACGACAAAAGAAAACAAACAAAACCCAAACTCTCTGCCATCAAGCCAAGGCTGACTCATAGCAACCCTTCAGGGCAGGGTAGAGCTGCTCCTGTGGGTTTCCGAGGCTATAACTTTTTATGGAAATCATCAGTACCAGCTTTCTCCCTTTTCGCTGGCTGATGGATTCGAACTGCTGACCTTGTGGTTAGCAGCCAGAGGAGTAATCACCAAGCCACAAGGCCTCCTAGGCCTCATATAAAGAAATGAAAGATGGGATGAGGTGTAGCAGGGAGTGGGTTTTACATGAGGAGGCACCTACGAAACCATGACAATGTGTCAATCTGAAGTTCCTAGGAGGGGGAGCACCGGGAGTGGGGGGTGGGGAGGCGTGACCCCTAGAACAGCCCTTGCCTTTGTGAGTTCTGAGGAATAAAGATATAGTTCATGGACCTGCAAAGAACCAAGTTATTTCATGCTTAGAAAAACTAATTTAGTAAATGTTTACTCTCAACATCACAGAGGTTTCATCTGTGGGTGAACCAGAAAGCTTTCCTTGGGAGCAGCAATGAGGTTCAGCTATGGCCCAGGGCCCAGACCACTGGGCAGAGTCCCTTCCTGTGGGGAGAAAGAGTCACATTCCCCGGTTATTTGTGACAGCCTCAGGACCCACAGGCTGCCTGCAATGTGCAGACTGTATAATTCAGCGTGAAGGTTGCCAACAATTTTTGGCCTGTTTTTTAACTGGTTTTCATTTAAACAACAATTTCAGGTTTTTCCGGGCTAGTTCATGTTTTAATGAAGAAAAATTAGGTGACCTTTAGCCAACTTGGCAACAGAAAGAATGTGGGACATTGATCCAGACTAGTCATTACGGGGCTTACGGTCCCCAATGAAAAGCCCAGAGCAGCCATTGACAGTTTATTCTAAGTGGTTTGAAAGAGAGGGACGTTCTGTCCTTAAGCAATGACAGTACCTCATGTTCATCAAAGCAGGAAGCTAGGCAACCATTTGTGAATTCAGATGCAAGGCTGCTGGTGGTGAAAAGGCAGCAGCATTGCCTACTGAGTGAACTGAAGTAAAAACCTGGGACCCACTGCTTCACCACAATCTCACACGAGATGCGTAAATGTTGGGCAGACCTGGCCATCTAATCAGGTACATAAATAACCATAATTGACCCAACCTATCTCATTATATCCCCTTGGCAAAGCCATAAACCTTCTTGCCTCAGATAATGCTACCCAAGTCTCCTAGTCACCAAATGCTAGCAGAAAATTGGTACTAACGCACAGTCAGGGGTTTATTCCTTGTCCCTGCAGAAGTTCCCACTTGGACAACGGTATAGTCACAGGCTGAACACGTGGCTGTGCTAACATGGGAAAGGGACGTCCAGGCCCAGGCAGTGAGCACAAGAAGGTTTGCCTAGGACTGTGGTGTGGGCCTGAGCAGGAACCTGCAGAAATGGACAACTATCTTTCAGCTATTGTTTTTCCGACGTTTGTTACTACGTGCTTCCTGACTTCTCCACTGTGCACTCCACATGTGCCAAGGATGCTTAGGCGGGTTCCAGATCAAGTGGGAGTGAGGGCACTGCTAGGAATGACTTCACAGCTTTTGCTCATTATACACATTGGTCTGAAGTGAATTTATTCTATTTTATTTTTGGCATTTGTTGCTCTCTCCTTCCAGTCTGGTAATTCTGATTCAGCCCCCTCCCCACCTCTCCCACTTTTTTTTTTTTTGCAACACCTTGGTCCATTCATTTGGTGGTTGCCCTTTAAAGAAAAGCACACAGTAGAGGTTTCATTTGCTTTTTAGTATTACCTATGTGGAAAATGTTTTTAAGTTTCACAGAAAATGCGATGTTTACAAGCTTCAAGTGTTCGCAATTACTTTGGAAAAATATGCAGATTTCTTGGGTCACCTGTGATAACCACAAGCCAAACCAGTGTGGGTCAGTCAATTCTGATCTGAATCATGGCAACCCCATGAGCATCACAGCAGCACAAACTAAACCCCATCGCGTCTTCAAATGGCTGATTTGTTGAATACCGATATCGGGCTTTTCGTCTGAGGTACCTCTGAGTGAAACCTTTCAGACCTCCAAGGATTCAGTTAGCAGTGGAGTGTGCTAACAATTGGCACCACCCAAGACCTCCACATCTAGCAAAGTATGGTTAAAGACCATGGCATTATCAAGCCCAACATTTTTAGAAGATAGCAGAGCCTTGAACTGCATAGCAAGCATTCCTAAAATCATTTTAATGGCTTCAGGATGAACATGACTGGTGTTTATCAAATATTTCTGGTTCTGGTTCTTTGACTGATGATGCAACCTCTGGGTAGGATTTCTAAGATCTTGGTGCCAGTTCTCTCTCCGTCTCTGCACCGTGGACTGCTCCAGAGAAAGGCGGTTCTGGTCTTCTTGCCCCGAAGTGAGGATAGTGCCGAGAGGCGTTCTAAGCAATGCACGAGAGTGCTCTGAGAAGCAGAGCTGCATGTTGGTTGTTTGAGCTCACCTGAACTTTAGAGAGGCCACAGCCACATAATCTAGACTGCCCTGGAATTCTTTTTCTTTGGTGCAAATATAGAACAGGTAGAATGACAAGCCAAAGTTCCTGGGTTGGGATTTTGGTGGAATCTTAGGACAGCATAACTTTATAAAGAACACATGGTGGTCTGCCCACCCTTGCTTTGGCTCATCAGCCAACTCACAGAAGAATCACATAAGCCAAGCTGGCTGTGGCAATGACAGAGGAGGAGTGAGTTAGCAGGACTTATTGCTTCCTGGTGTCATTGTTTTGGTCCAAAATCAAGTAGCTACATGTGTGGGAGAGAAAGCAAATACAATATGTTGGATCATGCTAGCATATTTTATTATGAGAAAAGCACTATTATCATTAGCACAATAATCAAAACATTTACTGACCATTATACAAAAGACAATGGCAGTATTTTCATTGTTTTGTGGAAATGGATAATACTCATTATCAAAATTCATAAAAGAGCCTAAAGAAGAAAAGAGAATCACCCAAGCCTATCACCCCGACATAACCTTGCAAAGATGCATACAAATGTTACATAAATGAGAATATGCTATTATAATTAGATCGTGTCAATTGAATCTAATACACACAGTTCTAACAACTAGAATCCAGGTATAAACAAGGTTGACATGCTCTCTCCTCCTGAAGCTTACTGTCTAGGTGTAGAGAGGTGTAATAAACAAGAATCTTGAAGAGACACATGTATTATATTATAAGAAATCTGAAGTACTAAGCATTCTGTAATGACTTGTTCTTAATTAACACTTAACCAGGAACACTCTTGAGGCAACGGCTTATATTTTTTTACACATAGTGGTTTAAAAATTTTTGCGCCCGGTCTGATCCCACCACACTGAGGCAAAGCACTGGGGGAGTGCAGTGGAACAGTAAGAGAATGGAGGGGCAAGGTCCCCAGGGAATGCTGAAGGTGGACTTTGGGGCCCGGACATGGTGCCCCAACAGACTGGACTGGAAAAGACTCCTAAAGGCCAACAAATGATCCTTGAACTAACTACAAACTTTTCTTTCTTGTTGTGTTTTGTTTTGTTCTTTGTCAGTGGTTTGTTGTTGTTTTGTTGTATATCGTTGCTTAGTTTTGTACATGTTATTATCTCTGCAGG
>NW_022111366.1:3905744-3931561 GCF_000313985.2 Echinops telfairi
GTAGGTATGGATTGTGATGAGTTGTATGAGCCCCTAATAAAATGATTAAAAAAAAGAAAAGAAAAAAAATTTTTTTACAACATGTAAGATAACTATATATCATATTTTGAGGTGGTGGGATAATATTTCATGGCATGAAAGTATGAGGAGGCTTCAAAAAGTTCATGAACAAACTCCTTTCATTCTCCATTTTATTTTCCACAATTTTGATACCCTTTTGTGTGTATGTATTATACTTTATTTGCAAACCTATTATGCATAGATATTCAGTTTAGTATCTGTTGCTTCATCTATAAGGCTGCATTGAAAATAATTTTTAATTGGCCCTTATGATTTTAATTTTTTCCCTTAGATTTCATTAGGATAAAAGTGTGAAATGACAGTATCAGAATTATACAGAGTTTATACTTCTGCTATCCTCTCAGACATACACACAAGCACATATTTTATATCTAAAATATCCCAGTTTATTTCACACGCGCACACACACATGCACACCAGAGCTTTAAAAGTTTTGAGGAAAATGGAATTAAAATATAATGGAATTTTCCACAAACTTTTTGAACACCTCCTATGTATACTTAAGTATATATGTATATACAATAGAGATATTGATATACTGCCTACAACAATGCACCAATTTATATTCTAGCTATGAATGCTTATAAGTGATAAATTCTTCAACTCTGGAAAATTCAAGTAACATGAATCACTGTAAGTTTTATAAATATTATAGATAGGAAAATGTTCATTCCTTGAACTATAATATATTGGACATGGCAAATAGTCAGGACGGCAACTTGTAATGCAGTAGTCTGTGGCACGCGGGGGCATTCACTCTTTGACAGAGTGCAGCATGCATTCTCTGCCACTAGAAACCAGACACACAGGGTTACCTGTGCCCCTTTGGAAATTGAAGAACGACATTTTGACTCCTTTATTGGATGACTCAGGAAGCGATTAGTTTTGAGTAGGAACCAAACAAGAAAGTGTCCCATAGATGACCATGCTGTGGTACAAGCTTTATGTAGCGCAGGCCAGATGACTCCGCAGAGCAAATACTGATAGAGGCATTTGCGTTTGTTAAAGTAATGAATGAGGAAGCTGCCTGGGGACTCCACAGATCCACACAAGGAACTACCAGGGCTGACATATAGGACTCTAAAACAAGTTCCTTTATTTTGCAACAGATAAGTAATCACCATTTGATAAATACATGTAATACCTTGTGGAGATGAGCAATGGAGCAGTTGATAACTATGTGTTGGCAATATTGTCCATAACCTAGGTATCTTCAGATTGACCAGGGATTCTATGGTCAGGAAAAGAGCAACAGTAACCTATTGCATAATGAAAACGGAACATCCAGGAGAGGAGATAAGAGGTTCAGGAAGGTGCAAGTAAATTGCCAGAACACATAGGACAAGTCAGTTGTATGAACAAATAGGACACCTTACAGACTCCTTCCCTCAACTGCGGTCTCCTAGTAGGTGAGTAAAGTTTCGATAATCAACTGAAAAAAAAAAACAAGAGAAAAACTTCAAATAACTTAGCATTAACTCCCAAATGGACTGCTGACACACAACTGAGTCTTTAGAAAATACTGGGGGAGGGGCTTTCCCTATTGAGCAAAAAGCGGCACATTTGGTGGTTCCATTTGTATAAATGGGAAATGGCTGGAGTTATGGAGACTTGTGGATTTGAGAAAAAGCAATATTGAAGAATATGAAACAAGAGATTGTGGGGGACAGACATGTGGTTGGGCTTTAGGGAGCATGCAGAAGAAACAATACTTTTCTAGCACGTTAACCATAATTTCTAGAGGTTTGGAGAAGTCGGGGGAAAGGAGTGAATCTAAGTTTCAACAGCCTCTCTCATCAGTAGGGCTTAGCACTGTCCTGAATTTCTGTGCTGACTCAGAATTGATTGCTTTAGAAGGGATGGCATAGGCATCTCTCAAAACAACCCTGGAGGGAGGCAAGAGGAGATTCTACCTGTCCTCATGGTACTCGGCTTTAACCCATTTTCCATAGAGGATTCTGTGCCCAGGACATATTCCTAGGATCTTCTGTTTTTATTGTTAGTCTCTAAAATTCACCTTTCTTTTGGCTTCTGTGGTTTCTCTAGGGTTGATTTAGAAGCAGAGAGCAAAGCCTTGTCTATTTCATTATCTTCTCGAATCTCTGGTTTCAGTTTCCTCCATAACAGAATTGGGGTGAAAGAAAGTGCATAAGAAAAAAAAAAGTTAGAACACATTCAGAAAACAAAGGAACCTGGGAGGGCTATGGGGAAAAGCAAACGACACTGAAAGAAGAGCGAACATATATACAGTTCCAGGATTTTTCATGTTTGTGGTTCAAGTTCAAGTCATTGCTTGACTGTGTTGGAACAAATTAGATCCAGTTTCCCAAATCCAGTCTCCATGGTCATATGGATGACAAGTAATCACCAGATCATTTCTTACACAACTGCTGGGGCCTTAATTCTGAAAGACTAGGCTAGACTCATAAATGTGTGAAACAGTGGGGGAGGGGAAGTTCTCCTCAGAATTTCAAGGTCTGTGATTTCCCATAAGATAGAGAATGAACTCCTTTTAATATGTTCAGGTAATTTTTGATAAGTAGAGCCTTAGCTGTTGTGATAACATCACATATTTCAAACATTTTGCTTTTTCTCTGTAGCCTTCCCTCCTTGTAGTCATGGGAGGCTCACACCAGGCAAGTGTTTTGATTTTACTGTCAGTGTGTAGGATTTCATTGTTGTCATTACTGTGTTTATAACATTCCTCCTGGTTATGGGCCATTAGCATTCCACCAAAAAAAATACATATTCTGAAATGCAAGGGAACTCAATGGACTAGATATCCCAGAAGCCCCTATTCTTGGCCCACCACACATGTGAGCCTTCTCCCATCTGGCCCAACATAGCAGCTGAAATTCACCCCTGGGGCTTCTCCCTCCCCACTCCTGTCAATCACAGCATCCTGCTGTGAACACCATGCAGAAATGTCTTTCACATTGACTCTCTGGCTGGCAGAAGTAGCCTCCACATGGGCTCTGGTCTATACTATTAAGGTCCATGACATTCCTGGAGATAGCAATGAATCAATTCACGTGACCATTATAGCATCCCTTCTTTACCCAGAGCCCTTCATCCCAGAGGGTCCCCAAATATTTTGCAAGCTGATACCTTGTCCAAGCTGTGCATAAACCTCTTGCTTCATGCACCACTGGAATCCATGCACAACACCTCAGAGGTGGAATGCAGCAGCTGTCCTGCAGCCACTCTGCAATCCCCTGGGCCCCAGTTGGGGACAGGAAGCCAAGAAGAATACCAGATCCAATTGAAACTACAGGGCAGGGGTGGTGGGGGTGGGGGTGGCATTCAGGAGGTAAAATCCATTGACTCAAATATAGAAGTTGTCCAGAACACCTGGTTAATTCCTCTCCTCTCTCTAGAAAGCATAGGTCCTTGTGAGCACCAACAACCAGACTCCAAGGTCCACTGGCCCTGGGGCACCAAATAATGTCCTCCTAAGACTGACTCTAAACTCTAAATAAATGAGCAAGTGGAGAGGAGGTCTTATCCACAGTCAAATATTGTAAGAACTAAGACCATCTAACCGTATGCCTGCTGGATTGAGCATATATCACCTCGGAAGGAACAGAAATATCATTAAGGTGGTACAGAATGGGGGTGGGCTATGGATGAGGTGATCTACTTCTACCTTCACTGCAGTCCTCTAACCAAATCTAAGGAAGCAGGCACTATTTTGAGTTAAGATTGTGAGGTTGTAGAAATAAAGGGTCATGACGTCACCTTTGAAAACTCTTAAGTGGTAAGTAATCCATTAAATCAATGATTCCCACAAAACAATTAATTAACTAGTTAAGGGTGGCCTATTTGAAGTGCTCCATTAGACAATGGAAGCATTATAGCTGCCAATACTATTATTAATAGAATAATAATTATTATTTTAATTATTAAAACCTTACTAGATATGAGATGCTCCCCCCCATGCTTCATGAGTTCTTACTTTGTCCTCTCAAAAGTACATCCAATCTCCAGCTTACATACAAAGAAACTCAAGTATGACAAGCTTACACAAGCTCACAGAGACCGGGATCAGATCCCAGTTAGTCCAGCTACCATGTGAGCGGTCGCTATATTGTCCTTTCCTCACTGCCTCTACTGATTAGGAAGAACCAGGTGACATCACAAGAGTCAAATACTCAATGGTCCCAGAGATATAACACATATAAAAACATATATACGACCAGTTTTAATTAGAAATAAACTCACATAATCCTTAGAGAAACATGTATTGAATATCCATAAAGTTCCTCATACTATGCTGGAGAAAATGATTACTAAGATTGGCATGGATTTGCTGACACAAAGAGATTATAGCACTCATAACAACTCTCACTTCATAAACTTCTTTCTAAGAACTTTTGAAGTTATTGTGAAGTAAGACCTAAGAAGCAATTTCTGCAAAGGGATTTTCAATTCTGCTTTGGATTTCGTCTGCTCATTCATTCATTTGGTAGTCATGAATTTTCTTAAATCTCAATCAAAGCGCAACCATAGCTTACATATGCATGATACGCTAATGAACATCTTTGAGGCAAAGAAAACATGACACACGAGAAAGTACTTGAATCTCAGCTACTGACTAGAAGGAGAACTGCATAATTTACATACTTTGTTACTGTCTAGTGGATTCTAACTCATGATGATCCCATGGTTGTCAGAGTCAAACTGTGCTCGATAGCGTTTCCACTGCTTGCTTGTTTCAGAAACATATTCACAGTCCTTTCTTCTGAGGAACCTCTTGCTATACTTGAACCTTCGACATTATGGTTAGCAGTAGAATGTATTAACTCTTTGAACCACCCAGAAACATCCATAATAGAAGCCTGTATTTGCTTCCTAAGTTATCTAGATGACACTTGTCTTTAACCATCACTAATTTACCCTTCTTTCCCCTGATTTTCGGCAATTTTTTGGAATTTAGGCACTCAAGTAAGTTGACTAAAGAGACATCCTTAATAGATTATCTTTCCAGATGATGCTACAATAACTTTACTTAGGCTAATGCGTAATTTTTTTCAGGTCAGCCTTGAATATTCTAAGATGAATCAGGAAAAAGGAATGAAGAATATTGAAGAAGATGTGATACATTTGAATTATGGTTCGGACAAGAAGATTGAAAGTACCATGGACTTCCGGAAGAACAAATGAGCACGTCTTGGGAAAAAGTACATTTAGAATGCTCCTTAGAATTAAGGACGGTGAGACTTCGTCTCCATGTTTTGGACATGTTATCAAGAGGGATCAGTCCCTGGAAAAGGACATCATGCTGGGTAAAGAAGGGCAGTGGAATGAGGAAGATTTTCACAAAGCTGGATCGATCCCGTCTGCAACAACGGGTGGAAGCATCACAGTAACTGTGAGGTTGTCACAGGAACTAGCAGTGTTTCGTTCTGTTGTGCAGAGGGTCACTGTGCGTTCGAAATGACATGATAGCACCTTACAATAATAACAGGCAGGCAAAAACAGGGAGTGTGAGAAAAAACTGACCAACCAATAATGTCAGCAAGTCTTAGGGTGAGCAGGAACCTCAAGTGTCATTCCAGGGTGCAAAGAGTCTCAGAAAAAAATGCAAATATGAAGGAGCATCTCAAAGCTTAGAACTGAGAAGCAGGCTATGTGTCAGATCCAGGCTCCGATGCTAACCATGAAGTGACCATGAGAAGAAGCAGCCTCAAGGAATTGTCAAACCTAGGCCAAATGCTGGCTTTGCAGGTGGACCGAGAGGGCCTCAGTTCCTGGTGCATGAAGGCAAACCTCTCTTTGTTATTATTAGTTGGCCAATGAGTCTCACATTGTGTTTCAGAGAGCCTCCATGGAGTCATAACTAAGATGCATAACACTTCAGCAACTGTGGGAATAACTGATTTTTAAGGGACTAAGAGTGGAAGAAAGAAGACTATTAAGAGCTCCTGAGGTTATCTAGGAAAGAGGTGACTCACTGCCATCAAGTCAGTGCTGACTCCTATTGACACTAACTGCTGACAGGAGTAGAAACTTTCATCTTTCTCCAGAGGAGCTACGGGTGTTTTTGAACTGCCAGCCACACAGATTGCAGCCCAACTCAGGACGGCTATGCCTCCAGAGGTCTGCCAGTGGTTTAGAACTGGATACTAGTGTTGAAGAAGTTCACTTCACGTGAATTGACTCGGGCAATATTGGGAAGGTAAATTAGTCAGAGTTACTAATGAATCAGAAATGGACTATCAGGGGAAAGGGGGAGTCATGGGGAGTCTTAGGTTTAGCATGTCAGTGAGCAAATGTTGGTGTCTATTATTGACATAGGAAACACTGGTAGAGAAACCAATTGGAAGGGAACCATCATGAGTGCTGATTAGAATATGTCATGGTTGGAATACCCTTTCATATTTTAATAGTGAAAAAGTCAAGCAGCAAATGGATATTTACTGGAGCCCAGGCCAAAGGTCAAGGATGGCGGTATGAATTTGAGTCCTTCGTTTACAATTGTTACTTAAATTCATGGGAGGGAGTGGACATGACCACCTAAGGCAACTGGCTTATTAAAATACCGTAAGAATAACTGCATATTAAGATACCTTAAAGAGATTTGAAGAGTTGTTGTTGCCCTGGGGACCAAATAGAGTCAAAAATTATAATCTATGATTTAAAGCATTGTTTTAAAGTCCTTTCCTTAAATTTACTCAGCAGCTGGAGTTAAGAACCACTGAGTAAACAGATAAAAAAGGGAATAAGTCCAAATATGTTTGAAGCAAGGAGCACAGATTTATTAGAATGAAAGTAGAGATACTGATGGTAAAAATTAGGAATTTTGTGGTTTTTCAAAGATAATGACAAACTCAGAGAATATTTCAGGCATGGAATATTGTACACTGCAGAAAGTGCTCCCTTCCCTGTCTAGTTTTGCAGATTCCTCTGCCTCCCCACCCTCCATTAATATAGCTCCCCAGGCTTTCTCCTCCACCCACTTCCATTCTTGCTCCATATATTATTCCTGGCAAGGACTTCCACACCATTTCCACTGCGAAAGGCAAGCTAATGTTTCCCAAATCTAAATCTCAAGGTAAACTCATTCCGGAGTCTTTGAAATCATGAAGCCAACTGCCCACTAGACCTCTCAATCTGGATGTACTTCACTTAATAGTCAAAAAACATAAAATATCTTCTTTCCCAGAAAATTTTATTTCCTCATCCCTAACGACCATGTTGGAATAAATGTGGCCATAGTGTTCCTGAGAGGCAAGGCTAGCGCGGTTTCATCTTCCATACTTTGGATATGTTGTCAGAAGAGAACAGTGTCCACAGAAGGGCACCATACTTGGTAAAGTAGAAGGAAGGGCAGCCAAATGAGGAAGGCCCTCAGTGAGGTGAGATGCATGGACCCAGGGGCTGCAAATACGGGCTCAGACACAGGAACAATTGTGAGGGTGGTCAAGGACCAGACAATGTTTCCTTCTGTCCTGCATGGGCTCCCATGGGGCGGAACTGGCATGATGGCACACAACAACAACAAGAACAACAAAAACTAACTTCCAGGTAGCTACTGAAGCTAGAAATCTGGGAAATTTCCTAGATCCTACCCTTTCCTTTATTAGCATCACGCAGGAGCTTTGGTGGCATCGTGGTTATGAGCTGGGTTTCTAACTGCGAGGTCAGCAGTTCAAAACCACCAGCACTCCACGGGAGAAAGACAGATCTTTCTATTCCCATAAAGAGTTACAGATCCAGTCTCAGAAGCCCCGTTAAGTTCAGTTATCCCTGTCCTACAGGGTCACTATAAACCAGTATCAACTCGATGTCAGTGAGAACCAATCCCAAAGGGATATTTACTCTACTCTTGACTGCCTTTTTAAAACCATCTCTTTTCACCTTGGCATTCCCATCCCAGTGATTTCTCTCTTACCACTGTTGCTCCAGTTCTGTCTCACTCAACTCTATCCTCAAGCAGAACACCAGGTTCTCTTAAAACAAAAGTGCAATGCACCAGCAGAGAAACTTCTGAACTGAAATGTCTTGAAGTAGCATCATCTTTCCATGATCTAGCCCTGGATACCTTCTTGCTTTTCCTTCCTTCTAATTCCCTCTCCAGCCTTAGACAATGCTGAATAAGTTGTAGTCCTCTAGTAACGTTTTCCTTTTCTATCACGTCTCTGAACCACGGTGTAATAATTAGGTTCATTGTGCTGACCTGGCCAATAGGAACATGTGGGATTAATCAGGCTGCAGTTTGATTGGAGGTCAAAGAGATAAATGATTCCGCAAGGCCTGCCCCCTTCTCTCTTGCTCTCTGGTGATCAGACCAGTGTGCTGCTGCTTTAGCTAGTACTCTGTCTAACACGATTAGTACGGGAATGGTTCTAGAGAAATCGGATTATAAATATGGGCTTCTCGAATAGGTTCTCCAGACTGATTAGGCACTGAGAATGCTGCCTCTTCCCCTAAAGGCATGAACAAGTCTGCCACTATTACTCAAGAGGGTGGTTTTCATCCCTGGTGTGAAGTGGGAATGCTAAAAACCACAATATCACCACCAATAACTGAAATGCTGGTGAGAAGAGAGGCTCTGGGTGATCTTGTATTTGATATTTTCCAGCAGTTTTGTTGGGATGAGAAGTATAGGGAAGCTGGCTGGATGATCCTCATTACAATAGAAAATGTGATCAAGCAAAGGGATAATCTCAGCACCTCAGAAGCATGTCACCAGTGCCGAATAACAGACCTAAAAGTTTCTGCATGTACTACCAAGGAGAGCCTCTCTCCACTAGTAACAGAGCTGGCATTGCTGAAAACCAAATCCAGAGTCTCATCATACGAGTAGCTAGATTACAGTGTCAGCTGAATTGTAGGTCTAGAACAAGGTCGGATATTAAAGTCAGGGCATTGATCGGAAAGAAATGGGACCCTGAAGCATGGGATGGGAACATATGGGCTGATGATTCAGAAAACTGCCCTAGAGTGGCAGTTTTCAACCTGTGGGTTGCAACCCCTGTGAAGATGGAACGACCCTTTCACAGGGGTCGCCTGATTCATAACAGTAGCAAAATTACAGTTATGAAGTAGCAACAAAAATAATTTTATGGTTGGGGGGGCGGGGGTCACCACAACATGAGGAACTGTATTAAAGGGTGGCGGCATTAAGAAAGTTGAGAACCGCTGCCCTAAAGTCTCTTGAGCCACCCTAATCAGTAGATCCACCCCTCCCATCTGAGGGGATTAATCCTCAATCAGTAAAACAACTCACACTTGAGTAGATTAACCAACCTGTTCAAGCCGAAATGCCACAGGGGGCTGCATCCAGAGAATTGCTTGGAGGAGGTGCCTCATGAGTTATTGTCGAGAGCCCCAGGAAACAGGTGCCGCCCCCCCCCCCCAACTAGTTCATCTAGACCTGTAGCTAGAATTAAGTCTCAGAAAGTTCCTAAAAGTGAGGTTCAGATAATGACTCAGGAAAAAGTGTGCTATACTCTAAAGAATTGCTCAAGTTGTCTACTATGTACAAGCAGAAGCCTGGGGAATATCTATGGGAAGGGTGAGGAAGAGTGTGGGATACCGGTGCAAGGAATGGAACATTAGACCTGAGTTCCTTGATAAGGGCCCCCTAAGCACAGATTCTTCATTCAGTGTCTCAGCAAAAGAGGTTAAGAGGGGATCTAGTTGCTTATTTGGTTGGTTCACTGAAGCATAAGCTACCAGATGGTCTAGGTAAGACCACCTTGAGGTACCTGACCTACCTCAGTACACTGTAGAAGAAGGCATCCAAATGCTTAGGGAAATTGGTATGTTGGAATGGATCAATCAGAATAATCCCATAGACCTAAAAAAGGGGGTGCCCCGAGGACATAGCTTTCACCACAACCATAAGGAACAAGTTTGGGAAGTGGACCCCAGCATCTATGAAGCTTCCTGTGATTGCTCCTTTATGTGCACCGGGATTAACAGTGGGCACTGCCCTAAGTGAACTCTGACATTTGCCTACGATGTGGCTGATTGGGCCCCGGGTGATGGGGGGCAGGTGTCAGCACTGACTCAATAGCGAGAGGGTAGGCATGGTTATCATAATGGACGGGAAGTTTTCCGAAGCGATCAGATAAATTTGTCTTGTGTGGACTTACAGAATTGGCTACTTAGCCATGGAGTCCCTGGAAGTGAAATAGATGGGAAACCTACTAAATATTTGCATGATCTATACAGGCAGAAGAATGCTAGATCAGGTGAACAGCACTTCAACTCAAATCACCAGAATAGAGAGTCACAATCCCTCCATCAATTTCCAGACCTGGGCCAGTTTACAGACCCACAAAGGACCCTGCTACATCGCTGAAGGTTTTACTGTTTTTCTTTTACCCCAAAAGGACCTGAGACCATTCAAAAGAGTGAATGTTCATTGGGGGAAAGGAAATAATCAAACTTTTTGAGGATTACTGGACACTGGCTCTGAACTGACACTAATTTCAGGACACCCAAAATGTTTCAGAGGCCCACTAATCAGAGAGGGCACACATGTAGGTCAAGTTATTAATGGAGTTTTATCTCAGGTACCCCTCACAGTGGGTCCAGTGGGCCCCCAAATCCATTCTGTCATTATTTCCTCAGTTCTAGAATACATCATTGGAATAGACATCCATAGCAACAGGCAGAACCCCCATATTGGATCCCTGAAATGTGGAATAAATGCTATTATGGTAGAAAAGGCCAAATGGACACCATTAGAACTGCCATTGCCTAGGAAAATAGTAAACCAAAAGTAATACTGCACTCCTGGAGGGATTGCAGAGATAAGTGCCACCACCAAACATTTGAAGGATGAAGGGGTGGTGATTCCCATTTAACTGATCCTCATTTAACTAACCTATTTGGTCTGTGAAAAAAATAGATGGGTCTTGGAGAATGATAGTTGATTATCATAAACTTAACCCAGTGGTGACTCCAATTGCAGCTGCTGTTCCAGATGTGATTTCATTGCTTGAGCAAATTAATGCTTCTCCTTATACTTGGTCTGTAGCTAATGATCTGGCCAATGCCTTCTTATCAATACCAGTCTCAAAGGATCACCAGAAGCAGTTTGCATTCAGCTAGCAGGGGCAACAATATACTTTCACAACAACCCCGGGGTACACCAACTCTTCCACCCTGTGCCATAATTTAGTCCGAAGGAAACTTGGTCACCTGTCTATTCCACAAAATGTCACACTGGTCCATTATATTGATGACATTATGCTGATTGGACCCACTAAAGAGAATATATCAAAGACTCTAGATTCATTGGTGCAACAACTGCATGCAAGAGGGTGGTAAGTGAACCCAATGAAAATTCAGGCACCCTCCACCTCAGTAAAATTTCTAGGGGTCCATTGGTGTGGGGCATGTCGAGATATTCCTACTAAAGTGAAGGGTAAGCTATTACATCTGGCCCCTCCAAAAACTAAACAGGAGGCACAACACCTAATGAGCCTCTTTGGAGATTAGAGCAACATATCCCTCATTTGGGTGTTCTACTTCCACCTATTTATCAAGTGACACGAAAGACCTTCAATTTTGAGTGGGACCCAGAACAAGAAAAGGCTCTGCAACAGGTTCAGGCTGCCATGCAAGCTGCTTTGCCACTGGGACCATATGATCCAGCTGACCCAATGGTGCTAGAGGTGTCAGTCATAGATAATAGAGATTCAGTGTGGAGTATTTGGTAGGCCCTTTGGATTTTGGAGTAAAGTTTTATCATCCTCTGCAGACAACTACTCCCCTTTGAATAACACCTGTTGGCCTATTACCGAGTCTTAGTGGAAACTGAATGCCTCACCATGGGCCACCAAGTCACCATGAGGCCGGAGCTGTCCATCATGAACTGGGTGCTGTCTGACCCACAAAGTCAGAGGAGCACAGCAACACTCCATCATTAAATGGAAGTGGTAATAGTATGCGATTGGGCTGGAGCAGGACCTGAAGGTACAAATAAGTTGCTTGAAGAAGTGGCCCAAATGCCAATAATCACCACTCCTGTCACAGTAACGTCCTTCTCCCAGTCTGCACCTATGACCTCCAGGGAGTTCCTTATAATAAGTTGACTGAAGAACCAAAAATTCATGCTTGGTTTACAGATGGCTCTGCATGCTATGCGAGTGTCACTCGTAAGTGAATAGCAGCAGCACTACAGCCCCTTTCTGGGATCTCCTGGAAGGACAGTCATGAAGGAAAATCCTCCCAATGGGCAGAACTTTGAGCAGTGCAACTGGCCGTTCAGTTTGCCTGGAAGGAGGAATGACCACATGTGAGATTGTGTACTCATTAATGGGCTATGGCTAATGGCTTGGCTGGATGGTCAGGGAATTGAGAGGAACATGATTAGAACATTGGTGACAAGGAGGTGTGGGGAAAAGGTATGTGGATAGACTTTTCTGAATGGGCTAAGAAAGTCAAGATAATCATGTCTCATGTGACTGCTCACCAAAGGGTTATCTCTGACGAGGAGGACTTTAGCAATCGAGTGGATAAGATGACATGCACTGTGGAGTCTAGTCCTTTTCCCTCCACCAATCCTGTTATTGCCCAATGGGCATATAAACAAAGTGGGCATGGCGGCAGGGATGGAGGTTATGCATGGGTGCAGCAACATGGATTTCCACTCACCAAGGCTGACTTGCCCACTGCCACTGCTGGATACCCCATCTGCCAGCAGCAGAAGCCAACATTGAATACAAGATATGGGACCATTCCTCGGGGAGATCAACCAGTACCCTGATGGTAGGTTAATTACATAGGACCACTTCCGTCATGGAAGGGGCAGCATTTTGTTCTTACTGGAATAGACAGCTACTCTTTATATAGGTTTGCCTTTCTCGCATGCAATACTTCTGCCAAACTACCATTCATGGACTTATAGAATGCCTTATCCATCAGCATGGAATCCCACATAGCATTGCTTCAGATCAAGGAACTCACTTCACAGCAAATGAAGTGCGACAATGGGCCCATGTTCATGGAATCCACTGGTCGTATCATGTTCATCATCCTGAAGCAGCTGGTTTGATAGAATGATGGAATGGGCTCTTAAAGACACAATTATGGCACCAGCTAGGTGGCAACACCTTTCAGGACTGGGGCAATGTTCTCCAGGAGGCTGTATATGCTCTAAACCAGAGATCAATATATAGCGCTGTGTCTCCAATAGTAAGGATTCATGGGTCCAGGAACCAAGGGGTGGAAGTTCGAGTGGCACAACTTACTATTACTCCTAGTGGTCCACTTGCAGCATTTTTGTTTCCTGTCCCAGCAACCCTATGTCCTTCAGGCCTGGGGTCCTAGTCCCAAAAGAAGGAACTCTCCCACCTGGAAACACAGCACTGATTTCACTGAACTGGCAGCTGAAAATTCCCCCTGGCCACTTTGGGCTTCTCATGCCTTTGGATCAGCAAACAGGTTAGGAAGGGTGTCACTGTACTGAGTGGTGTGATTGAGCCTGATTACTAAGGAAAACATGAAGTGGTGCAACCTAATGGGGGTAAAGAAGAATATGTCTGGAATCCAGGAGATACCATAAGCTGTCTCTTCGTATTACCATGTCCTGTGATTATAATGGTAAATTATAGCAACCCAATCCTGACGGGACATCTAATGACCCAGACCCCTCAGTATTGAAAGTCTGGGTCACCCCACCAGTTAAAGAACTATAGCCAGCGATCTGCTGATGGAGGGCAAAGGTAGTACAGAATGGGTAGTAGAAGAAGGTAGTTCTACCTCTCGTTATGACCACATGATCAATTGCAAAAGCGAGGTTTGTGATTGTCAGTATTTCTTCTTTATATATATATATTGAATGTGTTTTTATTTATATGTATGATAGATGTATGATGATAGGTGTAAGTGTGATTTCATTAATATCTGGAAATAATATATGCCTAAAGAATTGTGTCCAGGTGCCAAGTTGGCAAGGGGTGGACTGTGATAGTCAGCTTTATTGTGCCAACCTGGCCAACAGGAATATGTGGGATTAACCAGGTCGCAGTGTGATTGGAGGGCAAAGAAATAAATGCTGTGCAGGGCCTGCCCCATATCTCTTGCTCTCTGTGTGCTGCTGTTCAGTTAATACTCTGCCTAACACACATGGCGTTTGGTTTCTTCTGCCAGAATGTTCTCCTACTATTTACATCTCACCAAGCTCTAACCAGTCTTTATACACAGTTCCTACCTCTAGAGCCCTCCAGGACACACCATCTTCAATCTATCAATCACAGTCTTTTGGATCTCCATAAAAGTTATTACTATTATTTCATAGCTTTTTTTTCTTCAAGAACTCCAAATTGCAAAAGCTTCAGACCCCACAAAATTTGTGTCTGCTACTGACAAGAGTTCATATCTCTTCATCTTTGTCCCTGGGTCAGCTCGCATGGCATCCTACATATGCTAGATGCTCAAAGAATTTTTTTCAGTGTTAATTGAAGTAATCAAACTAAACATCATAATTTATTGGAAGAAGGAATTCAGTATCACTTATGCACTGTGAATTTGGGAACTCGAGAAATATGAATTTGATACAGACTCTGACAATTCTTGCATGGAGGATTTTGAGAAATTTTGTTAGCATTAGCTGTAAAATGAGAATAAAAATCATACTTAAAATGTAGTATTTTATATATATTAAATGATAATACATATAAAGTTTTTTGCATTCTGATTAACACATTAAAAATATTATTTATTCAAGTGGAGAAAGATTAACAAAATAAGTAAATATTTTATTTTAAATGTACAGATGTGTAGACTGGCTTGTAGTGCCAAAATATGATATTTTGAAATTAACATGAGAAAAATATGTTTTTGTCCAACTATATGTACATATTTGGAAAATATTTATGTAATTAGTGAGTAGAGCTCTAATTTCTTTGCTCACTTATGCATTATCCCAAGGGTACAACTTTGCAAAGAGTTACATTTTAATAAATATTAGCTGATGATGAGTTCATATGTAGATAGTGATAGTAAATTGAGGGTGAAAAATTACAAACTACAAAACTATATGTGCTTATTCCAGTATAAGCCAATGTATATTTCCTATCTCAAATGAAAGGCTGAATTTAGTCACACTTTGTATTTACTCTGTCATGAATTAATGTGCTTGTTCAGTTCCTGGCACAAATAGTATTTCAGTGAAATTATCTTCTCTGAACCCAGCAACTTAATTTGCCTACTAACTGTAGAGCTGATTATTTGCTACTTGATACCAAACACATCAATTTTATGGAGTAACTGAGGAAAGCAGACTGTTCAATCATTTATTGATTATGGGTGATAGGCGTGCTGATATACTCATCTCCTCAGGCTGGCTGACTCTGAAAATTTATCCCAGAGTATGTTTCAAGATCATTTTAAAATTTGTACCTTTATATTAAAGGGTTGATAAATATTTGTGGCGATAAAGACCTCATTTTGCATTTCCTCATGATCCTGCTTGACTCCTTAGAATAAGTCCTGGCATGCTCTATGAAAACACTTACCCATTTAGCCTGAGCCTTAGTGGCATAGTTGTTACACATTGGGCTCCTAACCACAAAACTGGCAGTTCAAAACCACCAACAGCACCTCGGGAGAAAGACGAGGCTTTCTACTCTTGTAAAAAGTACAGTCTCGGGGGCATTCTACCCTGTCCTACAGGGTCTCTATGAGTCAGAATGGACTCTATTGCAATGAGTTTGTTTACTTTCTTGGTATTGCTCCATTGTAAGTGACCAGCTCTGTCTCTTGTGTTCTTGCTCTAACTTCTGGGTCTACTAACTGCTATCAAATTAGTTTCTCTTGAGGACTTCATCTTGAAGTATCAAGTTCTTTGTCCCTGCACCATAGCTAAGCATTACACAATTCAGGAATTCTTTTGCATTTATTTTGTCCTGTAAGAAGCTCATTGGGACATAACTAGTTCTGAAGGGAGAAGCAAAAGCTATTGAAATGTATTCATTTATTAATTTTCATATTCATTTATCCTTTGTAATAGAAAAAAGAATAAAGAAGACTCTTTTTAGAATTCATTTCATGTAGATAACTTCCAGATATTTCTAGAGGTTTAATAATTTCTCATTAAAAATATTCTTTGATGTCACCATATGCCAGGCATTGTGCAGGACTTAGTTTATAAAAGTTAATAGCATCCAAGTTATACTTCTGAGAAACTCTTAGTTGCTGAAGCTATCCACCACCATACCGGCTGTCAATTTCAGTCCCATCATCAAGGGATCCTCTGTGGTGCAGAGTCAAACTGCACTCCAGAGGCTCTTATGACGAAGACCTTGTGGAAGCAGATCATCAGGATGACTTGCAAGGTGCCTCTGGGTCGTTTTAAACTGTTAGCCTTCTGGTTGATAGTCAAGTGTTTACAAATGCTAAGAAGTAAAGCATATTTGTACATTCATTGCCCTCATCATTCTCAAAACATTTCCTCTCCATTAGGTCCTTATTTTCGCCCTCCCTCCCCGCTCCCCCCTCCCTCATGAGCCCTTGATAATTTATAAATTATTATTTTGCCATATCTGGCCCTGTCCAACGTCTCCCTTTACCCACCCTCTGCAGGGAGGAGGTCACATTTAGATCCTTGTAATCGGTTCCCCCTTTCCAACCCACCCTCCTTCTACCCTCCCAGTATCGTCACTCACACCACTGGTCTTGAAGGGATCATCCACCCTGGATTCCCTGTGTTTCCAGTTCCTATCTGTACCAGTGTACATCCTCTGGTCTAGACAGACTTGCAAGGTAGAATTTGGATCATGATAGTGGGGGTGGGGGTGTGGGAGGGAGCATTTAGGAACTAGAGGAATGTTGTATTTTTCATCGTTGCTACATTGCACCCTCACTGGCTCGTCTCCTCCCTGAGACCCTTCTGCAAGGGGATCTCCAGTGGCCTACAAATGGGCTTTGGGTCTGCACTCCACACACACACCCTCATTCACTATGGTAAGATTTTTTGTTCTGATGATGCCTGATACCTGATCCCTTAGACACCTCGTGATTGCACAGGCTGGTGTGCTTCTTCCATGTGGGCTTTGTTGCTTCTGAGCTAGATGGCCATTTGTTTACCTTCAAGCCTTTAAGACTCCAGAGCTATATCTTTTGATAGCCGGGCACCATCAGCTTTCTTCACCACATTTGCTTATTCACAAGCTTTGTCTTCTGTGGTTGTGTTGGGAAGGTGAGTGTTCTGCTTTGTTTGACAAGAAATGGCCTTGCCTTTTCTCCGTTACTGAATAGCCTCCCTGTAGACTTGAACAAGAAAGGGAAATGAAGGAAGACTGGACAACGAGAAGAGGGAGAAAACTAGGATTGTTCTGTTGTTCTTTCCCAAAGAGTTACAGTGGCTTCTTGCTTTTGCTCAGTGCTTGCTGTTTTGCTTCTCGGCTCTTCTATCATCTACTTAACACAATTTCATGCATTGCATCCACCACCATTAGAAACCTCTGGACTAGTGCCTTTTTATTTCTCACTGGACATTAAGACATTTGATAGCAAGGAAGAATTGATACATACAAAAGAGAATGCACACAAATTAATGACCTTGAATGTAGAGGTAAAGGAGAAGGTGGCATCAAGAACAACTCTGAATTGTCAAATTAAGCTTCCCGCTGGATAATTGCTCCCATCAAGTCAATTATAACTCATAGTAATCCCATAGAACAGAACAACAGAACAGCTCCTTGTTCTCCAAGACTGTACATCTTGACAGGAGCAGAAAGCCCCATCTTTCTGCCTCAGAGAAACTGGTGGGTTTGAACTGCCAACCTTGTATTTAGCAGCCCAGCTCATAGTCCAGGTGTTCTAGGGAATGCTCATTGACAATTTAGAACATGCCAGTTTCATATAGCAATTCAGGTAATCCTCCCAACAGCCCTAAGGGCTAGAAATATCTTTTTATGCAATTTTAAAAGCTAGAAAAAATGAAGTCTAGAAAGTGAAGGTGATTTAGTCAAGGCCACATTAGGAAAGTATGGTTAGTGTAATAATCAATTACCCAGAGAGGATGAAGAAGAAGGTTCAGTGAGTACATTCATACCTGGGCAAGTGATATATGAAATAGTTGCTGAAAATCTATGCTCAGAAATTCTATAGCTGAAAATATAGCCTATAATTTAAGAGACAGATTAAGGCTACAGGCATGGTAATATGAATCATCATTTTATAATTAAGTGTAGACACTATAGAATGTTTGATAAAAAAGGACCAAAATGTTTTAAAGCATTATAATTGTGTAAATTAAGCAGAAGAATTGGCTTATTCTCTCTAGTGCAGAGGCTACGAACAAGATGACCACCAAAAAGTTGCTTCTTAAATTACCATGCTACACTTTTATGATATAATCCTCAAATTTCCCTGTTGCATCACTAACTTGTCATCACTTAATAAATTATATCTGGAGTTTCTTGGCAGAAGTGACTATATGTATTTCAACTAGTCAAACAACAACTATTTACTGAGTTCTTAGTACGTTTTTCATCATATATTAGGTCGTGTAGGGAAAGTAAGAGAAGCCCACGTTATTCCTGCTCTCCCAAAGAACTTCACACAAGCATATCTGTTGGAGATTCTGCACCCCTTGCCCAGGACTTCCTTTGAAGCACCATTCATACTGCATGGCTCAGTTAATATTCATGGAATCATTCCTACAGTTTTGAAATGTTCAATTTGAGAATAAATGAGGACATTTTAAGGATGTCTAAAATTTCCCAATAATCTCACATAACTTCTCTGTGACTCAAGTAAGTAAACCATAAAATTAGGTCATTCCTTAACCTTTATTGAACATTCCCACAGTAAGATAATATCCCTAGGCACAAAGCCTAGGGTAGAAAACAGGAGCAATATTTGGTTCTTGTTTTTTGAGTTTCTCTGAGGGTGACCTAGAATAAGCACAGTAATTATAAAGCACATATAGAGTGCTACAATGGGGCTCACCCTGGTCTGCTTCCAGAAGAGTCTCCAAGAACCCCCTACCTCCACATAAGGGAGACTCTGCCAGGCTGTAGACCAAGAGAAGATCAGGCTGGTTCTGAGTTTGGACAAGTCAGGGCTCACAAGGGAAGATGGTACAGACCTTCTAGAGACAGGGAAGCCCCTTCATTGGTTTGGAGCTGTCCGAGAGCATGGAGCATTCAGGGACTTGTGTGTAGGCCAAAACAGTTGCAAAGAAAGGAGTGCGTGGGGATGCCACACAAGGTCAATCTGCAAAGTTATAGAGAGGTCAGTGTTGAAGGGCCTTGTTAGTCATGTGGAGGTGCTTTAATTATATCCCCAAGGCAGTGAGAGCAGCCACTGGAGGGTTTTAATTAAGGGAATGAAACGATGTGATTTACGCCTAAGTAAAATCATTTCATTGGTATACGGAGAATGGATTTGCTGGTGGTTGGGAGGGTGGGGACGGGGAGGGGAGGCGTGTGAGACTGAAGGAGCGTTGAGGAGCCAGTTGCAGAAGCCCAGGTGAGAAATTACGAGGGTAATGTCTTTCTCAAGTCAGCCAAACGTCCTGTTCACAGTGACCTTTGGGTGGGTGGTAAACAGAAGGGATTTATTTTCTCTATCTTTCTTTTTTAATGATTATTTTTTAATGTAGGTTATAACCCTTCCTGGAACAGTTCACTAAGACCCCCGGAAAGAGGCAGCCATTAAAATTAAGCTGAGTGAGATGGAAAGTGGGCTTGTAAAAACCCCACCACAGCCACCTGGAAACGAAATTGTAGGCTGTGAGTCCTGGCAGGCTTCATGGGAAGGACCGGAGTACTTGCAATAAAAGAAAGGAAACCATGAACTCACTTCTTTTCTATTAGAATTTCTCTCTCCTCTTTTCATTTTGAGATTTCAACCTTAAAGTGGGAGAAATTTAGAGAAATGTAACATCAGTTTTGTTAATTCTAGAAACGTGAACTTTAAAATTTGTCTTCTATTCAATGGAGAGGAACATTCAAAGACAGTATTTTTCAAGAGTATTTTTAAGGTAAAAATCATAACTCTTTGGTAAAATACAGAATGAACACATGGCAAAGATTCTCTTTAATGCATTAATTAATGAGGGAATCATTAAGGTCTTAAAACTAACCCTAAGCCATTTAAGAAGTTTTTATATATATACACACAAATATAAGCTTATTTATTTATTTATATGCGTTTATTTATTTATTTATTTATTTATTTATTTATTTATTTATTTATTTATTAACAGGTCCATAAAGTTTTAGGTTAGATGTTCTGCCAGGCAGGAATTTTTGACATCTCAACTTGACAAATTGTATACAGCAGCCTTTGTCCCTAAAGAGTTGTAGACAGTCAAGAGAAGGTCACATCAACACTTTTCTAAATAATCAACTAGTAATTAGTGAGGTCTGCTTCCAATTGTCCAAGAGCTCAGGTCCCATAGTGGTTACGAGTTGGGCTGCTAACTGCAAGGTCAGCACTTCTAAACCACCAGATACCTCACAGGAGAATGATAATACTTTCTACTCCTTTAAAGAGCTACAGTCTTGAACTTACAAGAGCAATTCTACTCTGCCTTCCAGGGTCATTAGGAGTTGGAATGGTCATTTTGGTTTTGAGTTCCAATTGTTGGATAATTTTCCTGACTGAACAGTTTTGGGTGAAAATGAAATTTTGCATCTAACATGGAGGACACTTAAAATAACCAAGTCTGAACTGAACATGACAAATATTATGACATATCGATTTTTTAAATGTGTTAGCTATATGAGCTGAAAATTCAAAAAATAAATAAAAATTACAAATAATAATGTTAACCCTCACAAAGAGCATAGGAAATTCTCCTTAAAAATTGAGCAATGTTCTCAAGCAGAGTAATAAAGACAGATTTAGATGATGCTATCTAGTGTTGTTGGCTTTGTGGGGTAGGTATTGAAGGTCATAAGCTCAAACCCACCAACTACTTCACCTGAGAAAGACAAGGCTGTTTGATTCTGTAAAGATTTGCTGCCTTGAGAACTCTATAAATGGTCACTACGAGTTGGAATTGACTCAATGGCAGTGGACTTGGTTTTTGGTCTAATCCATGTTGTCAAGACTGTGAAAAAGAAAAACTTTCATGATCAGCACATAAGAATATGAATGTATAGACAATCCCCCATCCCCCAGACTCTATCACTATAGAGGAGAATCACTCTAGTACAACACACTCAGGAATTGGAAAATTGGAGGGATAAAACTCAAGGAATACCCACTTCTGTCCTAGAACCTTTTGCTTGTGCTCGGGTCACACGTCTTTATTTTACTTTCACATTTAGAAAGATAGAGCA
Organism: Echinops telfairi; assembly: GCF_000313985.2. Taxonomy (NCBI): domain Eukaryota; kingdom Metazoa; phylum Chordata; class Mammalia; order Afrosoricida; family Tenrecidae; genus Echinops; species Echinops telfairi. The sequence goes on from NW_022111366.1 coordinate 3,927,086, forward strand.
GTCCCCAGAGCGTCCGTACTCTGCTCCCCATGCAGAAACATCTTCCACTCTGGGGAGTCACTGTTGACCCTGAGCAGAGAAGGGGGCGTTTCCAGTGCTTGCACTCAGGAAGTTGTTATGACCCTTGGAGCTTTTGGATCTTAGTTTTGTGTCTTTTCACCTTATCACAGTTCCCTCTTTATTTTATTGGCTTTCTCTCCTATCCTTAGTCTACTACCTCCTCTCCCTCTAGCTCTACCCCCTCGCTTTCCAGTTCCTTCTCCAATCCCTCTCCTGCTGCCCACCCTCCCTACCCCCATACACAAGTACAGTCTGGGTCCTCATATCTCTCCTGGCTGAAACAAGCAGACCATGCCCTTGATTAAAGTGCTTCCTAAGGGGTGTTACTTCTTGGAGAATGGTTTGCATTTTAAAAGAACATTTCAATTTAACTTAGTATTGGGACAATCTGTAAATCAAATCTCTGCTAGAACTATAAATCTTCTTAGGATGTGGAAGAAAATCACCGACAGACGCCAGGCACAAAAATGATGCACTTTCCGATAATGTGAGAGTACAGGTAAGAGGTGCAAGATTGCACGCTCATCGAGGATCCTGGCTCATGGACACTGGCAGATAATAGTGGTTTCCTGACAACATGGTGCAAAAAAAGTAGTTATCCTAGTCAAACATTATCTTTTAAGCTTAGTTCCTTAGGGAGCAACTCAGCTATTTTCCCATTACTGCACTGAGAACAGAGGCTAACTAGTTGAGTAAGAAGTAGTCCCCTGAACTCAGAACACTGAGATATGAAGAAGTTTCTGTGGATTTGAAATAATAACAATAATATGGATATTAATTGTAACATTTAGTAAGGGCTTAAAGTGCTCTGGAGTCTGTTCGAAATACTGTGTTGTTGTTGCTGTTGTTTTTAGGTACCATTGAGTCACTTCTGACTCATGGAAACCCTATGTGAGCAGAGCAAAGCACTGCCTGGTCCTGCATCGTTCTCACAAGTAGTGTCACGTTCTCACAAGTAGTGTCACAATTCTAGAACAAAGAGAATGCACGACTTCTGTAATATTTAAACAAATGCAGGCTTAGTGTCACGTTTGAGCTCATTGTTGCAGCCACTGTGTCCATCTCTTTCTCTTGATAGTCTTCCCTTTTGTGGTTGCCTTTGACTTTGCCAACCATGATGCATGTCCCTTTGCACCGTAATTCAAATGCATCACTGTCCTTTAATCTTCCTTATTCAATATCCAACTTCCATGTGCATATGAGGCAATTGAAAACACCAGGGACCCACATTTTTTAAAAGCTAGCTAAAGCTGGCTAAAAAGCTAGCACATTTTAAAAAGCAAGATAAAGCACAGAAAGCTTAAGTCACTTGCTCAATATCACAGAATTGCTAAATGGTAACATATTCTGTCATTATGACTAGATACTCATTTCTAGTACATAAATAAATATACTTCGGATATTTTACCAGGAAAGACCAGTCCCTGGAGAAGAACATTATGCTTGGCAGTGAGAAATAGAAAGGCCTTTACACGTGGATTGACACAGCGGCTGCCCCAATGGGGTCAAATATAGGAACAATTGTGACTATGGTGCAGGTCCAGGTGCTATTTTGCTCTGTTGTGTGTCGGGTCATTATGAGTTGGCATCAACTTGATGGCACTTGCCAACAACAACAACTACACACATACACAGGGGTAACTCAAAAAGTATTTCTACAAAGTCATTAAACAAAAACTATCCAAATTTTATGTTTCTTGACATATCTTCCATCTGGGTCTTTACTCAGGGCTTACTATGTTCTGCAGCCTGTTTCCTGAAGAGTTCAGCACTCTTTGATTTACACCAGATCAAAAGTCAGATTTGATATCCTTTAAAGGAAGCATTCTAGGTAATTCAGGGAAATCCACAGAGCACAATGCTACACCAAGGGTGAGAGGTAGATTCATCATTCAGACAAAAGCATTTCTACCTCACTTGGTGATCTTCTTCATGGTGTATGTACAGTGTCGTTCCATACAGTGTAGTTTATGAAGCATTACTGCATGGAGTGACAGTGCAAAGGCAAACCCCTTAGAAGAGCACTTCTGGCAACACCTCTGAGCCTTCTCTGCACCTCCTCGGCTCCAGGCCTAACTCAAGAACACAAACACCACCAGTCTCACCACAAGGCTCCCTGGCCAGTGGTAGCATCTGAAAAGTGTGATCTAGTAGCTGGCAAGCTTCACTCTAGCATCCCAGGAGACTCCCCAGGAGTAACCCATGGTCCCCTGACAAGTCAGATGACTGCCTGACTGGCTGGGAGTGGAAAGACACAGATATTGTTTACTTCTTTAGACAGGAGGAAGGGGAAACTCTGATTCATTGGCAAGAGGCTTTGGAAAGAGAGAACACTATGGTAGCTGATGCTTCCTGGTGTTCTGTAGCTATAAATGGTTCTACTCCTTGCTCATGGATCCTGGCAGACAATGGTGTTGTCACAATGATCAAATTGTGCAAAAAGCAAAGAGTTCGAAGTAGGAATCATTAAGCATTGCACACCCACACACCCACACACCCACCCCCCTACACACAATCGAGTCAAACTGTTCTTCAAGGTTTTGAGATTTCAGTAGGAATATATATGACTTGATTGTGTGTTTTTCTTGTAGGAAAAAAAAAGAAGAAGAAAGGAGAGAAAACAAAGTATTCGGAGTCAGCTTGATACAGCTTTTGGAAGAGAAGAACTAGCTTAACCTGTGAATTTAATAGACATTGAATGAAAAACTACAGGCAGAAGGCAGATTGTGTGGTGATTGTACAAATGTATTTTAATGACAATTCTAGAACAAAGAGAATGCACGACTTCTGTAATATTTAAACAAATGCAGGCTTAATGTCTATGATATGGTTATTTTGTTTGCTTTACCTACCAAGCACTGAACTAAAGGAAGTGAGAGAGGTTATTGGGACATTAGAGGTTCTTCTTGAACATAAGAAATTCTGATTTGTACACTGGAGTGGACTAAAGGAAGCAGTTTAGATTTTCTGTAAACCACCAAGGAGGAAAGAGAAGCTTATCCATCCTGAATAATTATAAAATTCATCTGAATCAGATTTTCTCTCCAAGTGGGTTCCAAAGTGTGATTCTGCAGTCCCAAGTCTCCTGGTGTCGGCTAGTCTGTGACTTCCCATCAAATGCAGATTCTAACCTTGATGTTTTTCCTTTTGACTTGCACGATAATACCATTGCTCTACCTGGATGAATAATCTCACAGTTTACATCTACCAAGGTATTTAAAACTCATACTTATCTCCTTAAAGTTAATCTTCTCTTCGTTTTTGGTGAGGTTGCCATAGAAAAGCTATAGGACCCTTAGTCGCCTTGGAGTTTAGCTATAAATCATCTCAATTAAAAACAAAATGGCCATGATACTTTTCTTTTCATTCTTTGTGGTCACACGCCCCTTAAAGAAGAGAGAGGGCTGTACCGGTCACGTAGGCTGAAGTCTGTAGCTCTCCTGTGTTCTCAAGAGCACAAGCGATGGTGACAGGGAACAGTATTAAATAGCTTATCTCAAGAAATTCAATCTGGAGATCACTTGGTAGCCAAGCAACAGAGCAGCCTATAAAGCGAACAGCAACATCTGTGAGGAACATGCTCCTCAGAACATGTAACCACATGAGACACAAGGGCAGTCATTGGCCCGAAACAAAGCTTGGAAGGCAGGAACGAGCCAGAAAGGAGGAGGAGGAATAGAGCCAGAAAGGAGGAGGAGGAATAGACGCAAGAAATGTAGGAGGAAGTGGGAAGAGTGCTGTTACAGCAAGACAGTGGCTACTAGTGATACAAAAGAGAAGTTATTAAGATTGTTGAACAGAAAACTAATTTACTCTATAAAGTCTCATTTAATCCACCCAGGGGAGGGTATTGTTTATATCTCCACAGGAAAAGAGGGACCAGACTTCAACCCAGTGCTACAAGTTGTGAATTCAACATGCCGGCGTGGAGTAGGGAACCAGTGGAGAGATCCGGGGGGCTGGCCCCAGTCCCAAATACTAAGTGGATGCCTGCTCCTCCCCCCAGAAGAATTTATTTCAAAGGACGGCACTGAATCTGCAGCCCCGGGAGAGGGACATATCTGATCTGAGCACACAGGAGCAGATGACAGGGAGGAGGAGAGACTGGAGCACATCCTGGCCCACCAGGGCTTGAGGACGATGACCCCAATTAGAGCAGCTAGTCCACAGAGAGGACCACATGGACAGCCCCACTATGAGACATGATGCCCCTCACTGACCCAGGGCCCTGCGGGGGACAACACCAGAGACACAGTGTGGGAATTGCACCCGATCAGATTCCGTCACACTGAGGCAAAGCACTGGGGGAGTACAGCGGAACAGCAAGAGAATGGAACAGCAAGATCCCCAGGGAATGATGAAGGTGGACTTTGGGGCCAGGGAGTGATGCCCCAACAGACTGGACTGAAAATCACT
>NW_022111366.1:3933101-3956411 GCF_000313985.2 Echinops telfairi
CAATGAATGTACAAATGTGCTTTACACAATTGATGTATGTATGGATTGTGATAAGAGTTGTATGAGCCCCTAATAAAACGATTAAAAAATAAATAAATAATAAAAAATATTTATATCTGACGTAGAATATTTACAGCTATAGTTTCAAATTAGATTTACCAGAATACATAGAAGGCTGTGTTATTACAATACTGTTATTGAAAATCCTGTTACCATCATCTCTGGTCAAGTAGAAGGTCAAGTTATATACCATTTTGATCATTTATGATACTGAGCAAAAGATAGACACATGTCACACCTGAGAAGAAAATCCAGCCTCTGATTTTAACAGATTTTAGAGGTTCAAGTTAAGAAAAAGATAATTTTATGTATTTTATATAGCAAACATTTAAAAAGAAAGCACGGTCCAGTCTGCCTGAAGTTTACAATATACTTCAGCATTAATGAAAATATCAGCAAGGCCATGAAAACGGCTAAAGGTTGCCAATGGCTTGGGCTTCTTATTGCTCCTGTTGGTAGGTGCTGTCAGGTTAGCTCCTGCTCATAGCAACCCTGTGTACAACAGAGCTAAACTTGACTCCGTCCCGTGCCCTGCTCACAATTGGTGCTGTTTGGTCCCATTGCTGAAGCCACAGTGTCAAACCTTCTCCTTGAGGATTTTCCTCTTCTGTGCTGACCTTTCTCTTACTGAGCAACACGTCCTTCTCCCGCATCTGCTCCCTCCTAATAACATGTACAATTCATTTTAACATAAAAAGAAACAATTAGACTGAAAGGTGGATTCAAGAAGGGTCAAAAATGTTGCAGAGGCATAACATTATTGTTTCCTAAACACAGACTTTTAAAATTTATAACAGACTTTTCCTGCACAAAAGACAGCAGAGAAAATAGAGGAAAGAGTGGTATGGTTTTATATTAGAAAGAACTGAGGACAATCGTGTTTATGCTATTTTCATCAGACTCAGCCCTGAAGTTTTACTTTTCATCTGTAAAGGGACGCAGAAATAATGTATGAAGTGTTTAGCATACTACTTGATTAATAAAAGTTTTATTCAAATATAATATGGCACAATAATGGACTGGGCATCTTTCCCTGTCTAAAACAATTTCAAAATACCTCCTAGGCTTTGATACACTCGATGCTACCTTAGTGACCAACAAACTGTGATGGTTTTCTGCTGATATTGCTCCCAGGAGCGCCTGTGTCCCCGCCACTCTTCTTCAAGGATCAACAAACCCTGAGGATTTCAAGATTCCAGGCTGTGTGGTAGTCTGCCGCATGGGTCAGAGTTGAGTTTTTCCTCACAAGCTTCCCTTATCACTACACAAACCACAATAAATCACCTTGAAATTTCCCACTCTAGTCATTGTTGTACCAGCTCTCTTTACATCCATTAAAGGATTTTGTCTCAAATACAATTAACCAACACTGTCTTCCTTTTAATTTCTGATGCCACTGCTAATAATCTTAAATATGTCAACATCTTGTGAAAGAACTCTCTTCAATCTCCCACCATCCGACACACCTTCACAAAGACATTTCTCATTTCCTCAACAGTGATGGGCCCATTTGAATATTCAACCGTAAAGTTCAGAACAATTAACTATACAGATATATATTTTTGGAGTAACATTAGCTATAATAGTTACCCAAAGTGCCTAAGTTTTCTGACTTATCAATTTCTTTTATGCAGATTTGTTTGATGCTTTACAGTATAAAGAAATAGTTTTAAATACATAATTTTCTATTAATCACACGGACTTTCATGAAATAGGTTACCATGAGCTGGAATGAACCCTTCAGCAAAAGGTTTGGCTTTATTTTACCTTGGAAGAATGTAAGGTCTAGAAATTTCAAGCGACCAGCCTGACTTCTTACTAGTCAGGTAGAAAGAGATGATATGGAATATCCCCACTCCTATTCGATATGCAGAGGGAGCAAGGATAATTAAACACATACCCAGGCTCAAAAAAACCAAAAATGCCGGGCAGGATAATTATTTCATTTTGTTACATCAAATATGTAAGTGGTGGCAATGCTGAAGAGCTCACTGGGATATTTGAGCATTAGAGTAGGCCTGGGGCTTAGGTGTTACAGGTTGGGCTGCTCACCTCAGGTCAGCACTTCTACCTTGTCCTGTAAGGTTGCTATAAGTTGAAATCAAATTAAGAGCAAACGGTTTGAGTTATTAGAAGAGACCAGTCCCTGGAAAAGAACATCATGCTAGGTGAAGTAGAGAGGCAGCAAAAATGAGGATGACCCTTAATGAGATGGATTGACACAGTGACTGCAACAGTGGGCTCAGATATATCAGTAAGTATGAGGATGGTATAGGACTAGGAGGTGTTTCATTCTGCTGTACGGTCTCCCCATGAGGTGGAACCAACTCCACGGCACCTAACAATAACAATATAAAGACACGGAATGAAAGAGCTACATCTTTAAAGTCAATCCTCTTGCATTTTCTTTTTTTCGGAAAATGATAAATGTCATTTGCTAAATTTTCATTTAAGAGTTTAATGTAGTTTGTGCTTTCATTTTACTTTCTCATACTATTTGTGCCTGAATTTCATCTGAGATTACTCCGGTATATTCGAATGAATTGGGGGATATTCCTTTTTCGTCTATTTTGCAGAAGGATTTTCTATAGGATTATACTGATCTGCCCTTCAGAAAGAATCTATAATTTAAAAAAAAAGAAGAAGAAAGAAAGAAAGGAAAATACAAGGGGATTGACTTTTAAGGTCATAGAAGTTAATTAATTAGTATGACTCATTTACTTAGTGGCTGCTGTTAGATTGGCGTGATTTGTCTTTTAAAAACATGGTAGAACACACCTATGCAACTGTAAGCCAACTCCACAGCACCTAACAACAACAACAGTTTAATGTCCACTCAAAGAGGAGGGTCTAGGAGTCTAGCCCAGGCAGAACATGAGAAGGGGGAGAGCAGTACAATGTTAGGATCTAATTGGAGTAGTAAGTGGGAAATATTAAAAACTGGAAACATGGACTTGTGTATCACCTGGATGTGATGTTGATGTTCCATATGGATAGATTTGCCTAAAATTTAAAAATTAACTTGAAAACTGGAGTGAGCCCAGAGAAATCACAGAACTCTTGCAAAATATTGTACAGGAATATATACTTGTAACTCTAGACACAGAACTTCCAGAGAAAACATTTTGTGCTAAAGATGATGTTAAAAGTAAGACAATTACAAAACTCATGGCTAAGTGAGCCAGTACACAGAAGAGACAGCAGACAACATGAGTGGGAAAATCAGTGAACCAACGATTACAGATGAGGACAAATTTAATGGAATTATAAGTATGTTTTAAAAGTTCAAAGACCTAGAAGAATGAATACAACATAAAGTAGAATCAGGACACTTTGAAAAGAAAGGGAAAATTTGAGAGATAAATCAATGCAATTCTAAAATGAGGCATACACTCATTGATATGATAAGCTTAATGTATAGCTTAAACAACAAACTACATACTGTTAAAGATAGAATCAGGGAACTAGGAGACAATTTCAGGTGATTACAGAAAGATTGCATAGAAGGAAATGGGACGGAAACACAGAAAAGAAGGTAAGAGGACAGAGAGCGAAAAATTGAATTTGTCTTTCACTTATTTTATATGACTTCCAGAAGGAAGGAAGAAAAAGGATAAAAATAGACATTTGGTAACATTCATAGACACATTTTCAAAAACAGAACTGAAGCAGAATGTGATTCTATAGATTGAAGGAGCAACCTGAATTTTGAGCAAGATCAGTAAAGATAAACCCACACCTTAATAACTTGTGATAAAATTTCAGACCATTAAAAATCCTTTTAAAAATCAGAGAGAAATAATAGGTTACTTTAAAAGAATGGCAATTGTAATGAAATCAGAAATCTCAATCATAGCAACAGGTGCAAGTAAAAAATAGGGGGTGGGAGAGACATCTTGAAAAACCTTTAAAGGACTGAAGGACAATAAATGTTCACCTAGAATTCAATAAGCAGCTAAGACCTCCTTTAATAAAGTGGACTAACTGACATTTTTATGGGTAAAAAGAATAAATTACCTCCTCCATATCTTTGCTAAGAAAATTATTTTTTTTAATGTGCTGTAGCAAAAAGAAAATTTAAGCTGGAATGAAAGAAATAATGAGTAAATAAAGGTACAGGTAAGGAAACACATTGGTAAATAAGGTATGAAATATAAAAGTCCATGATGTGGGAGAGGATACCATGAGTTCCCACACTGAATGCTACCAACTTTAGTGACACCACTGTTCAAACCTAACACCAACAGTTCTAAACAACCAGCCGCTCCACAGGTGAAAGAAAGCTTTCTACTCCTGTGAAGAGTTTCTGTCTCAAAAACCCACCAGAGAAGCTCTACACTGTCCTACAGAGTTGCTATGAGCCAGCATTGGCTCAAAAGCAATGAGAGTTTATTATGAAATTGAGTGAAAGAATTAAACTCTCCTAAGGTCCTTGCATTGTTTAGAAAAAAAGAGAAAGATGATGCTTAACTTTAAACCTTGTTAATTATGCATGCTAAAATATAAAATCATGCATTTATTAAATGTAAATATCTATTCCATTGTTGATAGACATTTAGTATGTTTGGAGCATTTATGAGTTATAGTTCTATGATTTCTTGGATATCTTTGGAAGCAGTGATGGGTTAAATGGAGACAGAATTAAGTGAAATGAAGGCATGTACAGTATCATGGACTAATTCCACTAAAAATATAAATACTATATGATCCCAACTTTTAAAGTTGCTAAAACTGGTTGAACTGCCAAAAATTGGGTGTTAGATATTGGAGGAAATGTTATCTTTGGGGAAAATGGGAAGGGAGCCCCAGGGAAGTATTGGTGAGTGAGTATTTCCTATCTCTATCTGACTGGTGATTACAGTGCTGTACTCATTTTATGGTGGTTTGTCTAGCTGTATGAGATAGTCGGGTTTTACATCAACTTGGGTGGGCTGGGATTCTCTCATGACGTGATCTAATATATTGTAATTAATTCCACAATGGGATCTTCTGTGAGCAGCCAAGCTGTTGTGGGAAGAACAGGGTGGAGTACTATCTTCTTAATCAAGTTCATAACCTTGATGCAGTTGAACATATGTTTCACTGGTGGTGTGGCCTACTCAATATAAATTGACACTACAGGGAAGCTATTATAATGAAATTTTCAAAGACCTACAATTAGAAAAACAAAAAGGAAGAACACACTAAGCATGTCCGAAATTGAAAGAACTCAAGGAAAAAATGCAAACCTTGATTTACAACACTGAGAGATTCTATGGGGAAAATATTGAATGATTCAGGAAACATCAAAAGAAGTTAGAAAGACTACACAGTCATTGGACCAAAAATAACTAGTCGAAGTTGGACCATTTCAGGAGGTAGCATATGAACAAGAACCAACGGTGCTGAAGGAAGAAGTTAAGCTGCACTTAAAGTATTAACCAATAACAAGGCTCCAGAAATTGAAGGGATACCAACTGAAACATTTCAACAGCTGATGAAGCACTGAAAACACTCAGTCATCTATACCAGGAAATTAGGATACAGCTTCTTGGCCAACTGACTGGAAGAGATCCATATTTGTACCCATTTCTAAGAAAGCTGTTCAAATTACACAACAGTATCACTGATATCACATGTCAGTAAAAGTTTGCTTAAAGTCATCCGACAACAGCTGCAGCAGCACATTGACAGGGAGCTGTCAGAGGTTCAGGCCACTTTTAGAAGAGGACATGGAACAAGGGATACCATTGCTGATGTCAGATAGATCTTAGCTCAAAGCAAAGAAGATCAGAAAGATGTTCACTTGTGTTTAAATGACTATGCTGACAAATTGAACTGTGGAACATATTAGACTATGAATAGCCTTCGGAAGAATGGGAATTCCAGAGCACTTCATTGTGCTCATGAAACTTGTACATGGATCAAGAAGCAATTGTGCAACTAGAACAAGGGAATACTACATGGTTTCAAATCAGGAAAGGTGTGAGTCCGGATTGTATTTTTTCATCATATTATTCACCCTATATAATGAACAAATAATCAGAGAAGTTGGTTTATATGAAGAAGAATATAGCATCACAATTAGACAAAGGCTTATTAACAACCTGCAATATACAGATGACAGAACCTGCTTGCTGAAAGTGAGGAGGACATGAAGCATTTGCTGATGAAGATCAAAGATTGCAGCCTCCAGTATGGATTACAACTCAATGTAATGAAGAGTAGACGTTTCACAACTGGACCAATAGATAACATTATTATGAATGGAAAAAAAGTTGAAGTTGTCAAGGATTTTGCTTGATAGAATCCACAGTCAATGGAAGCAGCAGTCAAGAGATCAAATGAGTTGCATTAGGTAAATCTCCTGCACAAGGCATCTTTAGTGTATTGAAAAGCAAGGATGCTGCTCTCAGGTATTTTCAATTGCCTCATATGCATGTGAAAGTTGCACATTGAATAAAAAAGACTGAAGAAGAATCAATGCATTTAAATTGTGGTGCTGGAGAAGAATATTGAAAATACCATGGACTGCTGAAAGGACAAACTGATCTGTCTTGGAAGAAACACAATCAGAGTACACCTCAGAGGCAAGGATGGTGAGACTTTGTCTTACATACTTTGGACATGTTGTCAGGAGAGATCAGCCCTGGAAAAGGACATCATTCTTGATAAAGTGGAGAGGCAGAAAAAAAGTGGAGGACCCTGAATACATTGACACAGTGGCTGCAACAATGGGTTCAAGTATAGGAAGGATTGTGAGGATGGCACGGGACTGTGCAGCTTTGTTCTGTTGTGCATAAGGTTGATATGTGTCCCAAATGGCTTGATGGCACCTGACAGCATCAGGATGCTAGCTCACTTCTTGCTGGACTGGGTCTTACATCTGGCTCATTGGCCCACCAACCTTGGGAACTATCTGTGGCCTCCCAGACTGCCTGCTAGAATTCATCTAACTCTGCAGCCTGTAGTCTTCCTGATTCCTGGTTCATTGGCCCTGGAAGCACCGTGAGTCAGGAAAAATCCTCAGCTTAACTTTTGACCCACTGATTTGAATCAGACTTAACCACTTCTACACTTAACCACTACTACAACTCTATAAGCCACTTTCTACATATAAATGTGTGTGTGTGTGTGTGTGTGTGTGTGTGTGTGTGTGTGTGTTCAGCAGGATTCTTGGGAAACAAAACCAGGACACTTGAGGTTATATATATAAAAGCATAGGTTTATATAGAAAGAAGGAATACATCAGCTAATTAGTCCACCCATCAGTACAGAGGGTTCAGTCCAACTCACTTTCACGGACCAATTAATATATTGAAAGTCCTTCCAACTCCCACCAGCAGCTGGTCCAAAGTCAAGGAAGCATACAGAAAAGTAGCTGGCAGGAGAGGGGGAGTCTGCCCACAGGCAGCAAACATGGCAAGGTGGGGCAGCAACAGCAGGAAGAGGAGATGCCAGTGGGGTAACAGAGGCCTAATAGTGTAGCAGCATGGAGAAGCAAGGTCAAGATGGGGCCTCAAGGTGTAGCAATGCAGAGGAAGGCAACAAGATCCTCCACAATCCATGGTTGGCTCATCCCACAGGTAGCGCAGCACACAATTGGGGCAAAGGACTAGCTCAGGCAGCAGAGCACTGGTCTGATTTACCAGGGAGAGAGAGAGCTTGACCTCAACCTCATAAGCAATTTATCTCAGTTGCCCTCCAATCAAGCTGTGACCTGATTGACAGGCTTAATTCTGCCCACATGTTCCTATAGAAGCCATGTTGGAACAAAAACCATATATATATATATATATATCACAAAACCTCTTTTGGCTTCGGTTCTCTAGTGTACCCAGCCTAACACACTATATATTTTTGACTTGTGCATTTTTCTGCATAATATGCTATACTTTAATATAATAAGAGCTTCAAAACTATATATAAAAATGCCATTATCTTTTAATTTCATTTTTTCACAAATGTTTTGAATTCCTCCAAAAACATAGTTTATTTTTTTACTGTAAAACCACATGTAAGCAATATAAATAATTGAAATTTTACCTAACCTTTACCCTAAAAATGAAAAAAAGTTGTAATTCAGTAGCAAGAAAAAAGGAATTTTTCAAAATGATTAAACAAAAACAAAGAAACAAAAATAGCATGAAATATAGCTGATAGTTTCAATAGATCAAGAATCACAAGATATGTGAATGGATTACATATCTACAAAAAATAAGTAATTAATTTGATTTCAGAAACTACCTATATGCTATTTAAAAGAGACCTGGTTAAGTTGCACAGAATAGTGAAAAATGAAAAATGCAATAAATTATTTTAAAGTTTTCAAATGTTGTAAATAAAATCACCACAAAATTATTGGCTTTAAACAAAATAAATTTATCATTGCCTTGGTAACAAGCTGATGTTAATGAAGCAAGAAAACCAAGCTACAGTAAGGCATTTATTTAAAACTGGGCTGAGAAATTGGCAGAATATAAATTGGAGTGCTTCAACGTATGAATGCAACACCGGAAGCACTCACTCATCTGTGTCAAGAAATTTAGAAGACAGCTCCATGACGAATGACTGGAGAGACCCGTGTTTGTGCCCATTTCAGAGAATGATGATCCAACAAATTGCAGAAATTAAGAATATCAAACCAAGTAAAGTTTGGCTGAAGATAATTCAAGAACAGTTACCGTCGTACGTCAATGAGAACTGTCAGAAAGTCTAGCCAGATTCAGAAGAGAATGTGAAATGAGGGCTCTCATTGCTGAAATCAGAAGTATCTTGGCTGAAATAAGAGCATGCCAGAAAGTTTTGTTTAACTGGGTTTCATTGATTGATGCAAAGGCATTCAATTGTGTGGATTGTAATTAACTATGGATAAAATCTTCACTTACTGGACCAGTAAGCAACATTGTTAAATGGAGAAAAGATAGAAGTTGTCAAGGAATTCTTTTTATTTGGCTCCACAATGAACACCCACAGAAGCAACAATCAAGTAATCAAGAGAGTTTGCATTGGGAAATGTATTGCAAAAATGTTAAAGAGGAAAGATGTGTCACTTTGAGGGCTCAGGTGTGCCTGACCCAAGTCACAGTGTTTCCGATTGCCTCAGAGGGATGGGACAAGTGGACGATGCATAAGGAAGACTGAGGAAGAGCCGATGCCTTGGGATCCGGGTGTCGACCGAGGATGTTAACTACGTCGTGGACTGCCAGGAGATTGAAGAAATGTGTCTCGGAAAAGAAGAACCAGAATGCTCCTTAGATAGGAAGGTGGCAAGACGGTGTCTCGGGGATTCTGGAAATGTTATCAGGAGGGATTAGACTCTAAATAAGGACATGATGCTTGGTCACGTGGAAGGAAATCCTCAAGGAGATGGATTCAGAAGGCTGCGAAGTAGGCAACAATGGTAGGGATGGAGCAGTCTTTTATTTTGTTACACATTGGGCTGCTCCGAGTCAGAACCAACTCGCTAGCACCTAACAATAAAGGCAATAAATCAGAACCACCATGTAGGTTAGAAAGCAGACGTGCCTCTCACTGGGCTACAGTCAAGACAGCAGCATGACTGCACGCCTTCCGGGACTTTCTTACGGAGACCTTGTGCCTTGCTTTTGCCAGCGTCCAGAAGTTGCTTGGCTTTTGGCTCTGCTCCTCTGTTTCCAAGTGTCGAGCTGAGTCCCTTTAGTATTCATCCCTCTGATTGCTTCTGTCATTAAAATATCGCTTTATCTGCCTCTCTTTCATACCTTTAAAGACATCTGTAACTTCATGATCTGTAATAAAATCGTACGATTATAAAGTGAGATAGTTGGCAGGGTGAATTACATCTGTGGCCTTAATTTCTATCATCAGTTAGCGCTTTCACAGGTTCCTGGGATTCGGGCTTAAACAGCTTGGGAGGCCATCACTAGCTTCAACCCTCTGCCACTGAGTTGATTATGACTCCTAATGGCCCTCATTAAGGCTTCTGAGGCTGTATTTTTTTACAGTAGCAGATAGTCTCAGCTTTCTCCTACTGAGCTGCTGCTGGGGTTGAACCACTGACCCTGCAATTAGCAATCCAATACTGACACGACAACACTACCAGGGCTCCTTCCCACTGTGCTTACCACATAATACTGGTAAATAGTCACCGATAAAAAGTTGATATGTAGTAGTACTACCTGGCAATGCAATATGTAAGGTAGACATATATATTGGTAAGGAAAGATCACACAATGATAAAATCTACTAAAAATATGCTAATGTGATTGTTCCATTAAGAAATAGATAAAAGACTTGGACCCACATTTTGTATCTATTAATCCAATATTCTTACACTAAAAACCTCCTAAGAGAAATTGACCAATAGAAGGGTCTACTCAAAGCCATACAAGTGCTGTTAAGTTTCTTGCCCCAGATGAAAATAATAATTATGAGCTAGACCACAGGGCTATTGTAAGAAATAGTTTAGGATTGAGGCACACTGCAGCTATCCTATAAATGTTAAATAAAAATAATATTTCCTGTATCCATAGTAGGGTTGGGCAAATCCAGATGTATATTGTACTTTTCACATATTTCAAAATATTTTCAAATGTTTTGGTTTGGGTTCAATAAAAGCCTCAAGTACATTTTGCCAAGTGCTTTTTCCATTAATTATTCAATCCATTTGTATTTCAAGGGAAATTCAGTCCACATGTTTCTAATTCATTTAGCACTAACTCATCAAAATATTGTTTCTCTCAATGCTATTTTCTATCCAAAAGGTTTCTCAAGCCCTCTCCTCCTTTCTCTATTTCTTAGAAACAAAAAAGATACAGTTTGCCAAGGGAAAATCCTAGTAAACTACCAAAAGGGTTATTCAACACTGGATCTCCTGTTGAATAAACTGTTCGCATTAAAGTCTTCTGTCAATCTACTCTGGTCCGCATCACCTCTCTCAGTTCTCTGCCGGGCTTCCCTGCCTCTTCTCTCCCGTTGATCAGGGTCTGTGTAAAGGCATTGTCCCATCATAACTTTCAGGTGTTGCATCACCAAGACCACACACCTGCAGCCACATTCATCCTCTTGCTGAGCTCCTTCCCCTTATTGAAAACCTTCCCATGCTGCAGCCGGTGAAATAAATCCATACCTCCTTCCAAAGCACCCTCAGGAGATCATAGTTAGCTTGGGACCAGATATATTTAAAGACTGATATTTTACATTTATATTTTGTGTGTGTGCTATCTTACTGGGGATTCATATTGCTGTAAATCAGGAGGGTCCAAAGGGTGAGCAACCGGACAGTAAGTTCTGTGTGAGTGCTCCACAATCAGTGAGCACAGTGCTCACGAGAGAGTTCCCATATCGTTGATGGTGTATTCTTGCCCCAAAAGACAGCCTAAATCTAATCATAAGGAGATTGTAAAATATTCCACAAGACAACAGCCTAGACTCTTCATAAATGTCAGTATCGTGAAAGACAAATGGAAGTCATGAGGGGATGTCACTAGATGAAAGGAAACTCAAGAGCTAGGATAAACAAATACCAGGTTATTTTTCATTGGATTTTGGGTGTCAGGGGCAAAATTTGCAGTAAGGGCATTTATTGAAGCAAAGAAAGTTGAATATGTCTCGCAGCGGGGGAGGAGCTGTTAATGACATGGGGCTTATGCAGGTGTCAACTTATTCTTAACAGCTAGGCTGGAGCTGCCAGAGTCTTGGGCGTTTAGCTTGTCCCTGGCAAGACACATGGTTAACACTTTCAGCTGCTAAGTGAAAGGTTTGAATTCACCCAGGAGCACCTCAGAAGAAAGTCCTGGCAATCTATATCTGAAAAATTAGCCGCAGAAAGCTCTGGCGCGCAATTCCACTCTGATGCCGAGTCACCATGACTCAGTCAACTTGACAGCCACTGGGAAGCAATGACTGCACCTTTTAGGTTCACAATTTCATCATCTGTAACACACAGACGTGTCAGTTGTTGAACATAATCCTGCAGTAAACCGTGTTGCGGGGTGTATGAGTTGACATCGTAAGGCAGGGTTCCTCCAGGGTTAAAAAGACTGGATGTCTCCCCACTGAAAATGTTGAGTACACGTTCACTTTTCTAGGGAAAGTAGCCATCGTTTCATCAGATGTGCAGCAGAAAAGAAACAGCTTTCACACTGCCTTAAGAAGTATCATATAGCATATTCTGTTTATTGACGATCAGTGCAGAAAAGCCCCGGATTAGTCATTGCTAACCCTCGTGATGTTGTGACGCCTTATATCAAGAAGTTCACCGAGGCTAATAGAAGACTTTCCATTGCACTGAAGCTCTTTCACCAGGTCCACACATTAGGTGTCACATGTATAGAAACTGCTCCTGAGAAGCTCAGCACATTGGTCGGATATTGACATGATCACTTATGAGCCAGGGAAGGCAAAGATAGCGGAAAACAAATCATCCCAGCAGTGGCATGGCTTGTGCATTTGAAAGATTGCAGCAGGCAGCCCCCCAGAGTATGAAAGGAGAATTGAAGTAACTTCAGCCATATGACCTCTCTGGAAGGGGATTGGGGGCATCATCCATTCCTGTGACACAATTGTACCCCAGGTGGTCCTAGTTAGGTGAGAGATTTTATGTTAAAATAATCCCGCATTGACTCAATTCAGCACAATAAAACCACTAAGACTTTTCCCATATGACGCATTTTTATAGGCACATTCAAAATGTTAATCCCCATTTTTATATGCATTTTTTTCATGACTCCTAAGAAGTTTAGCAGGTTGGGAAATGTGTAGATATGGGTCCCTTGATAAGATCGTGGGATGCTTTGGCCACAACAGGTTTGTTCTGGTTCCATGTGAGCCCACAGTGCGTTCTTCATGTTCCAGACTGTGCGTCACAAACAGGATCAGATGTCGTTATCCTAACCTTACCAATGAAGGCAAGCGTCTCACAGTGCCTCTTAAAGGCGATTGAACTCTGAGTTCGTATCGCTTATTCAGTCCAGGGCAAGCAGCCCAGAACGTTATCCATACTGTAGAAAATTATTTGTAATACAAATTTTATAAATGCATACAGCAATGGCCAATTGTATCCTACATGCAATACCTACTATACTTATAAGTGTCTATGGAGGTAAGTCTATAAGCATAGGTAAATCAGAGAATATTGCTTATAGGGTATTCATACATGCCTGGGGTTATTCCAAATAAAAATGTTTAGACATATCTCTGTGATCAGTAAATAGCTGCAGACAAGTTCGCTTGGTGTTATATTTACCTTAGACTCTTTAGAACCAAACAGACAAACTCACTTTCATAAAGTCAATTCCTATTCCTAGTGACTCTCTTTAGAGCGCTTTGGAAATAAAGGCAGGTGGAATCAAAACTACGGCTTAGGAGGGGATCTGCTGGTTCAACTGAAAGCAGAGAGATCAGTTCAGAAAGTTATGGGGACTCCAAAGGAACCATTTTGGTAGGTGTTCTCAACGGACACAGGGTGATCACAGGGATTTATTAAGAAGCTGTAAGAACATTTAAAATGGCGCTGGTAAGACAAAGGCCGGGAAATTCATGCCCATGATTTTGGTTTGTTTTGCTTTCCCCATCACGACAAAGCACCTGCCCATTCTTTGAGGGCAGCAGAGTTATCCTATGATTTCGATGGGCAACCTTACCCCCTGCACCCCGCAGCCCTGATCTCGTCCCTTGGGTGTTTTTTGTTCCCCACCCAGAAAGAACATTGGAAAGGAACATGGTTTGAGTCTCCGCAGGATTGCAAAACTACCATTTTGACAGGGCATAAATAAAAGGGGGCAGCATTCTCGGGAGAAAGACTACAAAGCATTGTTTTCAGAAGTGCAACGATCTCAATGTAGGTGGTTCTGAAAGCAATACCCTCACATGTTGATATTTTTGCTTAATAAAGGATCTCTGTGATGTTGTTGGAATACCTTTTGACTGGTCCTCAAGTAATATCATCCTTGATACCTGGAAGACGCTTCTGAGGCCCTACAGAATTCCTCAACGTCTGCAGACTCTGCACTGAGAGAGGAAAGAATGTTCTGGCGGCTCTCTTCCTCTTACCTCGCTTGATGCAGAGGAAGGGATCCAGCCCTCCAATTGAATTCTGGAACATTACTATTATTAATGTGACCTTGAAAAATGATATCGTCTCTCTGAGCTTTATCTGTTTCCTCATCTGTAAAACATTCAACCCTGTCACTTCCTAGTGTTCTGGGGGAGACTAAAGAAGTCCTAGGAATCCTGATGATATAGTGGGTTGTGCATTAGGTTGCTAACCACAAGGTTAGCAGTTTGAAATCCCCAGCCACTCCCTGCGTGAAAGATGAGTTTTCTACTCCAATAAAGGATTACAGCGTCAGAAACACACAGGGGCAGTTTTATCCTGTCCTATAGGGTCACTGTGTGTCACAACCGACGTGATGCTAATGAGAAAGAAGCCGAGGTAGTACTAAGTTCAGACCTGAGATTCTAACAGCAGATTGGTGGCTCGGGGCTCCAAAGTGGAAAGGCCTGGCAGTCTGCTACGGTAAGGGAGGCAATTCGACTCCATCACATAAGGTCCAAAATTGACCGGACTCTAGTTAACAACTATAACAAATGAGAAATCTTTAATTACTCTCATTATTTAGATTACTCAATTACTTCTTTCCCAGCATACTACACAGCAGCTCTTGTCGAAAGAGTTTGGTCAGTTAAAATAAAAAATAATCTCTCTCTATTTCAACCGTCAATCAACCATATGAGTATATACGGGTTTTTCAGGCATAGCCAAAAGAATGAAAGTACCGCTTTTGTCCGTGTCCTATACCACATTAGTAAAAGTGTCAGGAAACAGCACCTATGATTAATGCTGCTGAAGTAGGCAGGAAATGAATCAGGTGGATTCAATCAGCCCAGCCAAACATATAGGTAGCTTATTAAAATTTAGACAAAAGTCTGCAAGCACTTAATACATAACGATGACTCTGGACTTAAATTAAGAGCCCCCCTCCCCCTCCCAGCAGCCCCATGTCCACCCAACCCTGGCAACTCACCCCCGGAAGCAGCCCTTCTTCTTACAGCAAAGAGAGTTACGGCCCTGCTTTTTAGCATTTGTTTTTCTCTGCTCTGAGACAAAAGCACGTGACCTTTTCGAAAGCCCCTAAGCTTGTCTGGAACACTAGGCCATTGAGTTTGTCCTTTGGGGTGTTCTCTGACTGGGCAAAACAAGCAAACTGAAACAAAAGCAGTTGCGATGAGGTCAAATGAGTGCATGGAGACCGGGGTGTGCAGGGTAGAACGGCTCCAGAGGGTGTTTGAGGCCAGGTTCTCCCGACTTCAGATCGCCAGGCCTCTCGCCTCCAGGCAGGTTCTAAGCATCCATCTCTCAGTTATGAGAGCAGCGACCACATGGCAGGGGCTTGCTGTGAATGTCCACCTCCCTCACCTCCCCACACCGACGCTCTCGTCTCAGTGGCCCCGGTCTGCAAGAACAAGAGGCGCTCTAGTTATTCAATAGGGCTGGAAAACCAAAGGCATTTTTCTGAACAAAGATCCTAGCTCTGGCTCTTTAAGGGTGAAGCTGCACCTTTGACACTGAAGAGAGCCATTTGAAATATCCAAAGGTAAAGTGCTTCTCAAAGTCCAATATTTTGGTCACTATTATGGCAACAAGATGTATGGTCTCTTGAATTTCTTTTCTGCTCCTTGTCAAACCTGTACCCAGGCTTACGAGAAACAGGCGCCCTTCGCTGGCTAACCTCAGCCTGCCGCTCCCTAATGACTACCACAGGGTCCACTCTTGCATACCAGTCCAGAAAAGCACCTCAAGGTGGCAGGAACATCTCTGTCTCTAGTCCGCAAGCCACCAAACCACATCCACTGCCATAAAATCGCATGTGACTCAAAGCAGCCCTCTAAAGCACGTCCCCAACTATCTGTACCCACATTTTACCAGCCATAGGACCTCAACACAATGACCTGTCGGGACAAAGCAGCTCCCCTTCAAAGGAGAGTCGCTGGGTGGTGGAAGTAGTTGCTGTACTCAGTTGAGAACTGAAAGACTGGAGGTTTGAATTCCACTAGAGGGCTTTCAGAGGAAGGCCGGATGATCTACTATCCAAAAGGCAGCCAGTGAAGAGCCTGTGGAGTCGAGCTCTACTCTGCTACACATGGAATTTCCATGAGCTAGAAACTACTGGACAGGATCAAAGAGGAGTAAATATGCTTGCAGATCATTCAGGATCCCTAGAAGAGCAGTGATTCTAGAGAGAGAGTTAAATACAAAAATAACAATAACGATATCAACTGAAATAGGGCCTGCAGTTCCTGCGTGATTTCTGTGAGGGAAAAACACCCTTGGGGCCACGGTCAACCCTATAGATAGGGGTCCAGCTTCAGTGCTGCTCCTCCAAAGTATGACTGGGGGCATCTGGCCAAGGGACCAGACTTCCTCCGTCTCTGTTTCTCTCACCTGTATAATCGAGGGTATTGGACTCGATCATGTTGCCCAAAGTGCGCTCTTTGGAGCATTCATTTGGTAACCGTCCCACAAAAATAAACTATTGGGCTAAAATCCATTTTATCATAGAAATGTATCATGTGAGCAGCAGCGAGGATTTACTGTTTAACATTTCCTAAACTTATTTTCTCACAAAATTATTTTCTGAAGCAAAAAAAGAGAATGAGAATGAGAGAGAAAAGCATTTAGCCCACAGCATACCTGTAACTGTATTACAGGGAGGTGCATATAACTTGGTTTATTGTAGCATTATTTGATTTCCAGACATATTGAAAACCAAAATGGGCAGTGTCGTCTATGGTGTTAGTTATTTTGTCTACGGTTAATAGCAAGTTCTATTGCTCCATGCTGCCATTTGGTTTGGAAGATTTTCCTGAGCCATTCACCAATTGTCTCAGTTAAAAATAGTACCAAGTCCTGTGGTGGTGGTTGGGGGGTGGGGGTGGGGTGGGGGGGTGTCACCCATAATAGCAAGCATGACCTTAGTTAACATTACACACTCACCCATAAGTTCCTCTCTCCTGGATAGCTTGGAAAAGCCTCACTGTGAGCCAGAAACTAATCTGCCACCATATAAATATAAATCATTTAAAAATAACCCTGGAAAAGGTTTTCCAAACCAAGGGAGAGAGAGAGAGAGAGAGAAACCCTCTCAACACAGGTCCTCAGAGAATAATGGGGAAGGGAAGTGGGGTTGTCAGTAATTTTTTCTGCCTAAATTGTCTTGTCTTGTTTCCAAACCTGAAGAAATGTGTGTAGCAAAAATCAAGTGCCATTCTTTCACAAATTTGAGGGGTGGAGGCAGGGGCATCTATTCCAATGACCCACCTAAAGTCTTGCCCAAATTTTGCATTCGCTCATTAAAGGCTATAGTCCTATCACCCACTTTCCTGTGTGTTTGTGAGCATCTTTATATTTGAACTTCTTATTGTTAAGCATAAAATAATCAGCAGCTCAGCTCAGCTATTAGCAAAAACGAGAAGAGAAAGTCAAACCAATCACTTGCAGTCCCACTGTGTAAACATGTGAATTATTCTTGTGCACACCAGCTTGTGTGATCACGAGGTGTAGAAGGGATCAGGAATCAGGCATCATCAGAACAAAAGATCATATCATTGTGAATGAGGGGGAGTACAGATTGGGGGCCCAAGACTCATCTTTAGGCAACTGGTCATCCCCTTACAGAAGGGTCTCGGGGAGGAGCCAAACCTGTTAGGGTGCAGTGTAGCAACGATGAAACATATAACTTTCCTCTAGTTCCTAAATACTTCCCGCCCCCCCCATCATGATCCCAATTCTATCTTACAAATCTGGCTAGACCAGAGGATGTACACTGGTACAGATAGGAACTGGAAACACAGGGAATCCAGGACAGATGATCCCTTCAAGACCAGTGGTGAGAGTGGTGATACCGGGTGGGTGGAGGGAGGGTGGTGTGGAAAGGGGGAACTGATTACAAGGATCTACGTATAACCTCCTCCCTGGGGGATGGACAACAGAAAAGTGGGTGAAGGGAGACATCGAACAATGTAACATATGACAAAATAATAATAATTTATAAATTAGGAAGGGTTCATGAAGGAGGGAGGAGCAGGGACGAAGGGGGAAAAATGAGGAGCTGATATTAAGGACTCAAGTAGAAAGCAAATGTTTTGAGAATGATGATGGCAACAAATGTACAAATGTGCTTGACACACAATGCATGTATGTATGGATTGTGATGAGTTGTATGAGCCCCCAATAAAATAATTTTAACAATAAATAATAAAAATGGAATTAAAAGATAATGGGACTTTTTCACAAACTTTCTGAAGTCCTCTTATAGATATGTAACAAATCATTTTCCTTTTTAATATTCTTAAATTTTACAGTATAATACTTTTCATGTTATTCAATCTTCCCACTGTCCATTTCTGAACCTTCTCATCACCCTCCACAGAGGCTTCGTGTCCCCAAAGCAGCAAACGCACCATCTCCTATTTCATGGAAGTGCAATCGCATAATGTGTATGCTCTTGTGACTGACTGACTTCCCTGCGTATGATGTTTTCAAGGTCCGCCCATGCTGTGGCTCAGTGCATTCACTTGTTAAGTCCCTTATTACAGGGCTTTCAGTTGCTTCAAATGTATGTTTATATTTATATTTACACCCATTATATATTTATATGTTACTCTGCAACAAGCGTTTTTGTGAAATTATCTTCAAGTATTTTGGATAATTTTTAGAACATACTCATAAGCATGAATGGGTCAAATAAAATTTAAGGCTATTTTATAAAATATCATATGGTTCACCAAATGGGTTGTATCTTTGTGATCTCACCACATCATTAATAGTAATATTTCTTAACATTTTATATATATAACTACTTTGCTGTTTTCAAAGGATATCTACTTTTTAGTCTTCAATTATTTTATTTCTATTCAGGTGAACTACCTTTGAGATCAGGCCTTAGCTTTCTCACTGCAAAAAAATTTTAAAAAGGGACTTTGCCATAATGCCTGTGTTTTCTTTAACAAAACTTTATTAATTTCCAAGTTGGTAGACCTTCTTCTATGACCCTCAGGTCAAAGTGGGGCCTTAAGTTACAGGACAATCAATCACTCAAGGAGCGTTCTAGTGTGGGTGTTCAGCCCCGCCCCGACCATAACAGAAGCTGAAGTTGTGCTCCCTCTCAGATTTCCACAGGGTCCCAGCTAGGCACTTTCCAACTATAACTTTCCAAATGTTTGGTTTCTCCCCCTGCACTTGTCACATTTTAGTTGACTACACTAAATATAAATAGAGCTCCAGGTTGTGGCCAGAAACTGGGATGGGCCCTGTAGACTCAAAGATAAAGACTCACGCTGGTCCAACAAACTTAAAATCCAGGACAGTCATTTTCCAGGCTGGCTGATCAGAGCATCACCCTGAGAAGTTTCACACACAAAGGAAACATTTCTAAATTCCCTGAATATGACCAAATCAGAAGCTTCTGGCTTCTGTGTGAGTGTTTCTAATAAGCAAATCCAGGCAAGGAATCCATGGGCTAGTCTAGCATTTTGCAACTAAATGAAGGCTCCGTTGCTCAAATCCATCAGCCAATCCACATTAGAAAACTGGGGCCATCTGCCGCCTTAAAGAGTTACATCCTCTAGGGTGACTATGAATCAGAATTGTTAACTGCATGGAAGTGAGTGGATGATATATACACATATGAAAAAAAAGAAGGAGCCTAGTGGCATAGTGGGTTACTTGTTGGGCTGCTAATTCCAAGGTCAGCAGTTCTAACCTATAGCTTCTTGATGGTGTTCTCAGGACAGTGGAGTTGTCAAGCAAGAATATAAACGGGCAATTGTTTGTGAGAGAATATGTGGCAGAAAGGAAGGGAAAGGGTGCCTACCCTTGGAGGAATGAGTGATCCTATCTGAGGAGAGAGCAAATTACACACGGCCCGTTAACTCTGAAGAAAGAGCCCCCACATTTAATCCTAGCTACAATCAAAGAACAATTAGTTCTCATGACATGGCCCTGGCACAATACTCGCCCTCAGGAAGGAAGCACAGACGATATGGGTGCTAAAGCAAAGTGTGGCGAAGAAATTGGATGGTGCCAGGCTCTCAGATGGAATAGTCTCTGGGGTCATAAAGACTTGTTTCCAAACAAGCAGCCATCTAAGTCAGATGTCAACTAAGTCCCCATGGAAGAAGCTCACTAACACCCTTGACCCAAGGAGGATAAATTATATCATCCAAAGCTGAAGGCAAGAATAATATCAGAGTTTACCTGGTCAGATTCTGGTTTGCAGAAGACTATGGATGACAGTGGAAGCCCAAGATACATTTGTGAGATCTACACAGAAAATAAGGCTCTGCTGCCTTCCCTCCAGCCATAACTGAAGGATTGGAATCAACGGGTTCCCAAACAGTGAGTATTGGAGAGATGGCTATCGTAGATTAAATTCATCAACCTGACATGAATGGTTAAAATCTTGTCTCTTGATCTCCCCTCTGATACAATTTGGGCTAGATCTGGTTTTCGATATTGTCTGTGGGTTTTGTTCTTTTTTTCATGTTGAGTCTTATTGCTGATGCATCTTTTCATTATGGGTAGCTTTCTTGACTCTTTGTTAGAAGAGACCCAGAATTGATGAACTTTAAGAGAAAACAACCAGAATAAGGGTTCCTTGGGGGGTAGTGGTGGAACTGGGGGAGGGAAGGGGAGCTGATATCAAGGAATTCAAGAAGGAGGGAAAGGTTTTGGAACGGATTGTGATAGCAATTGTACAATATTGCTTGGTGTGACTGAACTGTGGAATGATATGATGTCTGGATTAACCACTAATAAAATGGTTTGGGGTGGGGGGGAGGGAGAAAGAACCCATTCAAGCTAAACCAAGTATTTACTGTCCTTAACAATATTTTATAAATTTGCAAGTTGGTAGATCCTCTACTGTCATCCTCACAACAGAGGGCCCTGGATTTACATTGCCTGGGCTTTCAAAATTACCTGCCTTTAATTAATTTTCTTTCTCTCTTTCTTTTTTTCATTTTTTGCCTCTAATTTCTTTCCTCCACCTACAATCCAGCCTTCATGCCACTGAATCACTCGGGGACATCCTACGATCAAATAAATGAAACTCTGACCATAGAAACCTTACCTCAGCTCTCATGGAATTCATTGCTATCTAAATCAGTTGGAAAGTGATTTGCTAGGGTTTCTTGTAACACATATTGCATATCCTACATTACACCCCTCAGTCTAAGTCTCAATTTCTAAAGATGCCTGGCACCATCTCCATTCATTCCATACCCTTCAAAACACCACCCTTAACTTTTGAAAACATCCTCTTCCCATATCTATTATAGCTCAAACCTCACATCTCCACAAAGCCTTTTCTCATTCCACTAGGTACCTCTAGAAAATCTTTTTGCCACTTTCTCTTGCTTTTTAGTTTAATTACCATTGTTCCAAACTAAACCCACTGCCCTCAAGTCGATCTTGACTCACAGCAACCCATATAGGGTTTCCAATGACTCATCTTTCTGCCACAGAGAAGCTGGTGGATTTGAACCACCTACCTTCTGGTTAGCAGTCACCAGAGAAAGCGCCTTCATTATTCTTGTTAGCTATTATTGAGTATGCATTCTGTTCAGGGTATTGTATACAAGTTGTACACAGATTATTACTTGTATTTGTCACAAACATACCAGGGGTTAGGTATGCCGATTTTCAGATAAAGAAAATAAAGTTGGGAATGATTAAGGACTTTCTATATTTACCCAATTAAGAAGAGATAGATCTCAGAATCAATTCCCAATCTAACAGCAAAGCTACACGATCACACTTCTACCTGGCCATCCCTTATCTCCTAAAGCCTCCCATTATACTTTAATGATAATCATCCCATGTTAGCGCAGATTCTAAATAAACGGGTGACAGTTCCTCCAGGGCAGGATCCTGACATGATTGCTGTGGTTGTTAGGCGCTGTCAAGTCAGTACTTCCCCACAGCACCCCTTTGCTCAACCGAATGAAACACCACCCAGCCCTGGGCCTTCACAGTCATTTGCATGTTTGAGCCTGTCATGGCAACCACAGTGTCAATCCATCTTGTTACGAGCCTTCCTCCTTTTTGCTGCTTCTCTGCTTTAGCATACATAATGTCCTTCTTCAGGGACTGGTCTCTCTTGACATCATGTCTGAAATACACAAAATGAAGTCTGCCTATACTTCTTCCACGACAGATTTCTTTGTTCTTCGGGCAGTCCGCGGCACTTTCAGTGTTCTCGCTCAGCACCATCATTCAAATGCATTGGTTCTTCTAAACTAATGTGATTTAGTGCTTAGTATTCCTCAGAGTGAATGAGTTTTGCATTTTACTAAGTTTTTATTGAATGTAGAAAAGTACTAATTAATTCCTTTTCTAAAGGATCCCAGTGTTGCATATCTTGCTTGTCACACCGATTCAGACATTCTAGCTAGAATTGCCATGAAAATATAGCAAACCCAAGAGGCGAAGTCTGACCCCTGAGTCAGTTTGCAAGCCGTTGTTCATCTCATCCCTCAACACCAGCAATCTGAAAGGGGCCCATAGGATTGACACTTAAAATGCCATGCATTTAAAGCAATGCAATCCTTCTCTTTTGAAGAGCTTGATTCTGTTATCACATACATTGTGACTAATAAATCGGAAAATAGCAACCCAAGCCACATGTGAGTACTAACTACTGTGAAAACTGGGGGATGGGGAACCTCGTGGTGCAGAGGTGAAAGCACTTGGTTTCTAACCCAAAGTGGTTCTAACCCCTGAGCTGCTTCCTGGGTGAAAAGTGTGGCAGTCGACTTCTGTAAAGCTTTACAGCTGTGGAAACCCTGAGGGGCAGTTCTATTGTGGCCTGTAGGGTCACTATGAGGCAGAATTGACTCCCCAGAAGAGGGTTTGGTTGTGAAAACTTGGGTGAAATTGAACAAAATGAAAGCTGTCTCTCCTCTGCAGCTAAGGACTCCTATGCCTCCCCAGCTCATCAACTGGCCATTGAAGGTGAGAGGCAACATAATGGAATCCAAGAGCATCTTGTGGCCATCTCAGAGTGCCCCTGCTCCACACCCACCATGACTTTAAAGGCTTTGACATTTCATTAAGGTTTGGAACCTTAAATGGTACTTTAGTGTTACCAGCATCTTCCTTTGATGGCACTTTGGTGTTACTTTATGTAACAAAATGATTACGAAAGCCTGTTTCACAGGGGGAAGAAACCAAGCAGACAAAGAGCCAGCTCTCAAAGGCTAAGAGAAGTGTACAAATGCAAGCATCTC
>NW_022111366.1:3957822-3958942 GCF_000313985.2 Echinops telfairi
GTTACAATGATCATTTATTATTTATTATATTATTTATGGCATCAAGCGTGTACAGTATGAGCCAATCAGTGGCAGTAATGACAGAGCATGCGCTGTTACCCAAAAACCGCAATAGAGTGAAGCTACGGAAGTCGAAGCGGGAAGTGGCGAGGGTTCACTGTATCTTTACTAAAACATCTTGAGGTTGATTCTGTGGTTTACCAGTGAAGAGGCCAGTTTAAAAAGGTTACGTAGTGAGCAGACACTGAGCAAACATTTGAACCAGATTCTTACTCGTGACTCTGCTTCCTGGTGTGTTGTCCACTCTCGTTAGCTCTCTCCTGCTGAGCTGAGTTTCAGGAGAAGGGGTGTCCTGGAGAGGTGCTAAGCAGGCTGCTTTCATCCCCCAGGAAAGCTCACAGGCGGATT
Organism: Echinops telfairi; assembly: GCF_000313985.2. Taxonomy (NCBI): domain Eukaryota; kingdom Metazoa; phylum Chordata; class Mammalia; order Afrosoricida; family Tenrecidae; genus Echinops; species Echinops telfairi. Next base: position 3,958,231 of record NW_022111366.1, read on the forward strand.
TACGTCACCCTAAAGGTCTGATCAAGAGAGTTCTCACAAAGTTATTGCATGATACTGGGTGCATTCCAATCACACAGTCTTTCTGTAAGTTGTCAGAATTCTGAAAAATGTGCACACCCTCTGTTCCAGCAATCCAGATACACAAAATAAGAATATCCACAAACACATATATGTATATTGATGGCATTCTATAATAACAAAAATGGGAGATGAGACCCAATCATTTCTGGAATTCATTAAGATTCTATAAAGCCATAGGAAGGAATATTGACATAGAAAAGGATTCATGATGTACAGCTGTGTAATTAAACAGCTTACAAGCAGTATATTATTTTTATTAAAATATATACATACATATATGTATTTATTGTCTATTTCACACACTGGTTCAACAACAAATACGGTTGTAAATTGATGATTACAGGATCATAAAATTTGGGCATTGGAAGAGACCGGGGAAGTGTCTTAGTTGCATAAATTCCCATCACAATATCCCTGACAGATAAGATCCCATGTTTGATCTACAGCTTCCAATCTCAGGGAGCACCTTGACACTTCCTTTGCCCAATTTTAACTGGTCTTTGTACACACATGTGGTTTGCAAAATATCCTGTCTGCCTAGCACAGACACATGCCAACTTGATTTAGCAGAATAAGGAGGGGGCACTCTGATCCTTAGAAGCATTTTTCTCCTGGAACTTTCTCTCCAGAG